>NC_089596.1:92621749-92921749 GCF_019320115.1 Miscanthus floridulus | reverse complement strand
CACTTTTGGGGTAGGTTCTTGCGGTGCCCGATGTGCAGGCTTGGCGGGTGATGCCAATTAGCCGCCGAACCACCAAGTGAGCGGTCGACACAACGAGGACTAGAGTGTTGGCAAGCACATGAACCTTGGGAGAAAAATCACCGTGTCAACCTTGTTCTTCCTGTTGGTTTGCAATCCCCTTTCACAAGCTTGTATTTATATTTCATATACATTATGCTTGTGTAGTTGCTCTTGTAATTAGTTAGCTTGTGTAGCTTACTAGTTACCTTCTTGCTTGTGTAGCATAAAAGTAGCTCCCTTGCGTGACTAATTTGGTTTGTGTGACCTTGTTAGTCACATTGCTTAGTTTGTGTAGCTAAGTAATTGCGCTCTCTAATTTAGCATTGGTTGTCTTGTTATTGAGCATTGTTAGTGAGCATTAGGTGGCTTTGTGCTTTTGTTTACTAGCATGTGTAGGAGCTCCCTTGTTGCTTAAAGTGCTAGTGGCATAGATTTATGTGACCTTGCTTCTAGAATTGGTTAGGTGAGCTCTAGCTAGCCCGACACCTTTGTTGCTTAATTAGTATCTTTGGAAGGTGCTAAAGAACATAGATAGAGGGGTGTAGTCTTGGCTAGACCGAAAGTTTTAATTCCGCACTTGTTTTGGTTAGCCGACATGATTAATTTTAAAAAGGACTATTCACCCCCCTCTAGTCTACCATCTCGACCTTACACCCTCGCCGCGGCGCCCCCATCATCCGCCGCACTCTGTCTCGGCCGTGCACCTTCCCGCGTCCTAACGTTTCATCTTCTCTGCAACATCCATTCGACCGTTGCAACATATGCAGTATACTCTTGAAACGTACCTATATAGCCATTGCAATCCAGATGAAACACATGAAACATGGTCTAAAATATCTAAAAACATTTAGAGCATTGAGAAGAGGGGAGACAGCAGTGGATGCCTAGCCGGCGCCGAGAGGAGGATGATACATGGAGACGAGGAGGAGGATGCAACAACCGATCTACTTTTGAAATATCCAAAAGAAACATTTGCATCATACATCTGGAGAGAGATGAACCACTTGAAACATACATCTGAAACACTTGAAAAGCCATTGCAAAAGCATATGCAACATCTAGATAAAATAGTTGCAACATATGTTTGAAACATATGCAACATCCAAATAAACACATTCACAACATACGTCTGAAAAAATAGATGAAGACATTTGGAACAGACGCTTGCAACATACGTATAGCTATTGCAACATATGCAACATCCACATGAAACACTTGTAACATGCATATGAAACCCTGAAATACTTGAAACATATGCTTACAATGTGTATGGTGCGACACTCTAGTGGACGGTGACCACCATGTCAGGTGAGCCTCGAGGCAGTCGTGAAGTACGACACTGCATGACGCCCTTGTCGTCTCTAGCGGAAGAGGAGGTGATGAGGAGGACGTTGGTGCCGGCGTCGGTGCTAGCGATGAGACGGGAGAGGGACCTTGTACCGGTACCCGTAGCAGAAGCCATCCGAGGATATGAGCAACACCGCGGGCTTAGAGGGAGCTTGGAGAGCTGCCGCGTGGCAGCGGACGTCGCGGTCACGACGGTGAGGGACGGGTGGAGCAGGACGAAGGTCGTGGCGGCAGTGAGGGCCACGGTGAGAAGGAGTAGGAGGTGGGGGTGCGAATGAGGGCTGGGGTGCGACCACGGAGAAGGAGAGGAGAGCGACGGTGGGCCGCGATGAACCGGGGGTCCGGACCTCGATTGGGGGCAGAGACGCCATCGGCGGGCGGTGCTTTAACTGCAGGACTTGGGGAGAGTGGGAGTGGACTGGATCTGACAGAAGCAGAACGTGTGTGCGGTTGGTAGCTTGCACTCTTGCGGAGCGGGGGATTTTTATTTTGGGAGACGACATGTAGTATTAGATATTTATGATGGGCACAATAAATAAACGACGTGAAGCCACGTAGGGTCCGGCGTCCGAACACGCATTACTGCTGTTCATGTAAAGATAGAGATTGGGTGTCCAAAATTTCCAAAACAAAAGGCCTAGTTGCCAAGTATCAACTTGGGCCAAATAGTCCCAGGCCGACCAAACAGTTGAGTCCATCAGAAGAAGCCACGACCCACTGAAAACTCAAAATCAACTAAAACCCCCTCGTCGTCGTCGAGCCGGTTCCCCTCGTCCCCCAAAACCCTAGGCGGCCGCCCACCCGCCCGCCTTCCTCCTCCCTCTTCTCCCGCCATGAACTACGGCTTTCAGAACCTCCTCGGCGCGCCGTACCGCGGCGGCGACGCCATCTTCGCGGGAGACTCATCCGTTCTCCTCTCCGCCGTCGGCAACCGCGTGGCCTCCACCGACCTCGCCGCCTCCTCGTCCCTCACCCTCCCCTTCGAGTCCTCATCCGACGTCACCCGCCTTGCCGCCTCCCCCTCGGGCGACTTCCTCCTCGCGGCCGATGACAACGGCCGCGCGCTCTATGCCAACCTCCGCCGCCGCGCCGTCCTCCACCGCGTCTCCTTCAAGGGCGCGCCGTCAGCCATCCGCTTCAGCCCCGACGGTCAGCTCATCGCCGTGGCCGTCGGGAAGGTCGTGCAGATCTGGCGCTCCCCGGGGTTCCGCAGGGAGTTCTTCCCTTTCCACCTCCTCCGCACCTTCCCGGGCTTCGCCGCTGGCGTGACAGCATTCGATTGGTCCCCGGACTCTGCGTTCCTCCTCGCGTCCTGCAAGGACCTGACAGCTCGGCTCTTACCTGTCAAGAAGGGACTAGGAGGCAAGCCCTTCCTTTTCCTTGGCCATCGCGCGGCTGTCGTAGGTGCCTTCTTTGCCACGGATAAGAAGACAGGGAGAGTCAAGGGGGTTTATACAGTCTCCAAGGATGGAGCTATCTTTACATGGAATTTGGTGGAAGGAAATGAGGAAAATGATACTTCACCTCCGCCATCACCAGGGACGCCAGAGCAGGGGTCAGAACAGAATGATGTCATGGAACTGGATGATGGGAGCAGGGAAAGGAAGATTTTAGGAGAATTGGAGGAACCAGACACTAAGCTGCATTTGGCAAAATGGGAGCTGCGGGAAAAGCATTTCTTCATGCAGTCACCGGCTAAGTTAACAGCATGTGATTACCACCGGGAGCTTGACATGGTGGTGGTTGGATTCTCTAGTGGAGTATTTGGGCTGTACCAGATGCCAGACTTTGTGTGCCTCCACTTGCTGTCAATATCAAGAGAGAAGATCACCACTGCTATTTTCAACAGTTTGGGGAATTGGCTTGTCTTTGGATGCGCCAAACTTGGGCAGCTTCTGGTGTGGGAGTGGCGGTCGGAGAGCTACATTTTGAAACAGCAGGGACACTACTTTGATGTGAATTGCATTGCGTACTCACCAGATTCTCAGTTATTGGCCACTGGAGCTGATGATAACAAAGTCAAGGTGTGTGCTAAGCGATAGCATTTACGATCTTAATCATGCCCTGCACTTCTTTTTTGCTATGCATGACCTCCATTGTTTGTGTGATTGTGTGAACACACAATCTCATCTCACAGGAATTGTTGATATGCACTTTTTTTTGCTCAATCCATTGAAAACTGAATGTTACTTATGATTATCTTTTTCCTGATCATATTATCTTGTGCTGCGTGAGATAGCCAGAGAAACTTTGCTTCATAATTTAAGTCCAAATCACTAAACTGGTCCTCCAACTTCGTGCACTTAGAAGCTAACTCTGTCCTTGCCTCACTGAGCTGCTTACTCGTACCACGCTTATTTATTCAAATGAAAGAAGAGTAGTGCCTGAAGGGCGGGCCTAGTGCAAGCGATAGAGTCTTACCGTCTGTGACCGGAAGGTCCCGGGTTCGAGTCGCGGTCTCCTCACATTGCACAGGCGAGGGTAAGGCTTGCCACTAACACCCTTCCCCAGACCCCGCACAGAGCGGGAGCTCTCTGCACTGGGTACGAAAGAAGAGTAGTGCCTACTATCGGTATTTGGCAATAACATTAATTTTGCAAAAAAATATTTAATGAATCTATTTAGTTAGTGTTAATGTCCTGCACAAAAAGTTTGATAATGTAACTCATGTGTTGCAGGTCTGGACAGTTTCATCTGGGTTCTGTTTCATAACATTTTCGGAGCATACAAATGCTGTTACTGCAGTTCATTTTATGGCCAATAACCATTCTCTTCTAAGTGCCTCACTTGACGGGACTATTCGAGCATGGGATTTGTTCCGCTATCGCAACTTCAGAACATTTACCACCCCTTCACCTAGGCAGTTTGTTTCTTTAACCGCAGACCAGAGTGGAGAAGTAATATGTGCTGGAACACTTGATTCATTTGAGGTGTGTGTATGCAGCAACCTTTTATCCCCCAAAATTTTCATGTCTTGTGCTTCACATCAAGCTCCGTTGACAATCAAAACATTTCCATGCAGATTTTTGTTTGGTCAATGAAAACTGGTCGATTGTTGGATGTACTCAGTGGCCACGAAGGACCAGTGCATGGTCTAATGTTTTCTCCAATCAATGTAAGAGAATGCTTTGATATATTTTCTTTGACTTTCTTTTCAGAACTACAATTAGTTACAAAAGTCACTACTTTATGATTCTGCAAGAGGATTTTGTTCCATTTCAGTATTTTCTGTTCTGTATGTTATGTAAGTTCATCAAAACAATAACTGGGCTTTGTTGGGTAGGCTATTCTGGCTTCGTCATCATGGGACAAAACTGTTCGCCTTTGGGATGTCTTTGAGAGCAAGGGTGCAGTGGAAACCTTTCAGCACTCACACGATGTTCTTACTTTAGCTTATCGACCCGATGGAAGGCAGATAGCATGCAGTACTTTAGATGGCCTAATCCATTTCTGGGATCCATCTGATGGTTTGTTGATGTATACCATTGAGGGCCGCAGGGATATTGCTGGGGGTCGCCTCATGACTGACAGGAGATCTGCAGCTAATACAAGTATAGGAAAGTACTTCACAACGTTGTGCTATTCTGCTGATGGAAGTTCTATTTTAGCTGGAGGAAACACTAAATATATTTGCATGTATGATGTTGGAGAACAGGTCAGCAAATCTTTCTTGGCATGATTGTATTTGTACCTTGAAGCATAGTTGTATGCCAACAACTATGAGTGTGTCTTCAGTTTTGGTCCTGCATTTTGAATACTCTCTAGATACTTGCTGGATATTATCTACTACTATTATCTAACCAATGTTCTATCTTTCTGCTTAATTTTCGAAATATTTACATGTTGTCATCATGCCATGAACTGTATGACATCAACAGCTAGTTAGGAACCCAAATCTGAAGCTGTAGTAGTCTGACTTTTCTCCATTTTGCTATGGTGAACATACTTTTAGGCTAAAATACATAACCACATGATCTTGACTTTGTTTTTGCTTGTACACATATCTTGGTCTGAAATAATTCTAGAAACCTTGCATTTTATCTAGAGAAATTCCATTATGTACTACTGAAACTACATGATTCGTAAAATGCCATTCATTGTGGGTTGGCATCTTTGAATGGTGAGCATATGGGGGTATGTGATGGAAGAAAAGTAATCGCCCTTGTTTTAATGTGTTTCTTTGAGCAGGTGCTGTTGCGTAGATTCCAGATCACTCGCAATCTCTCATTGGATGGAGTTCTTGATTTTCTGAACTCAAAGAAGATGACAGATGCTGGTGCACTAGATCTAATTGACGATGAAGACAGTGATGTTGAAGAAGGAATTGATCGACAGACTAGAGGAAACCTAGGGCTTGGTTTACCTGGATCAATGGCAAATCGTGGAAGACCCATAGCTCGGACAAAATGTGTTAAGTTTGCTCCAACTGGAAGATCATTTGCTGCAGCGACCACTGATGGTGTTTTATTGTACTCAGTTGACGAATCATTTATTTTTGATCCAACAGACCTTGACATTGATGTTACGCCTGAGGTATTTACTTCATGCCCTTTCTTGTTGTGTATTACCTATTGAAAATTGAAATTACTCTAATCAATTTGCAAATTTCTGTGTTTGGTATTTGTAGAAAGTAGAGGAAGCTCTTGCAGAAAACCAACAGCAGAGAGCCCTTATACTTAGCCTTCGGTTAAATGAGGACTCCTTGATTAAGAAGTGCATATTCGCAGTTGATCCATCCGATGTAAGAGCAATTTGTTCAGCAATTCCTTACAAGTATCTCCAAAGATTGATTGATGCTTTTGCTGGTCTCTTGGAAAGTTGTCCCCATCTGGAATTTATCCTCCTGTGGTCTCAGGTATCATCCTCATTTTCATTTTCTTCCCAAGATTATACCTGATGTTTTGGTTAATATACCATATATTAATCTCATACTTTTCTTTTTATCATATAGGAGCTATGTAAGGTCCATGGCCACTATATTCAACAGAACTCCAGAACTTTGCTTCCTTCTCTGAAATCATTGCAGAAGTCTATAACAAGACTACATCAGGATTTGGCAGACACTTGCTCCTCTAATGAGTACTTGTTGAAATATCTGTGCACTGCTGGTACAAAGAATTAGGTTGTGCTGAGAAATACTTAGTTCAGTGGGCAACATCTTTACCGATCTCCTTGACTGCGATTTCTATAGGAGGTTGATGTGTTTGCAAACCCAGAAATCCATGCGAGCTCTGACCACTTCAGCAGCTCTGCTTGGGACCTCTAGGGCTGGATTGGCAGCCCATGAAATTATATCTGTATGGCATAAAAAAGATTTAGCTTTAGCAAATGCAAAATTATCTGGAAGTATCTAGAAAATTTTCAAAACATTCTAATTGTTGTATAAACGTGTTTTAAAAACTTATTGCAACATAAAACATAATATGCAACCAGAACGGATACATAGACTTAGCTGTTGTGTTTAGCATACTGAACTGAAGCAACAAAGGAACATGATCGATGCTCCGGAGAAAGTTGAGCTGGGTCTGGTTTTGTTGTCAGTGACCATTGACAGTAGGTGATTTTGTGTTTTTCCTCGGATCTGTGTTCGTATGTGTACCTAATCAGAGGAGGATTGTTAGCCGATTTGTTAGAAACGTGTTATCAAATGTTTGAATCAGAACTGGAAAATGATATTTTGTAATGAATTGAATCGGAGATATATGTTATATTCACTGCTGTTTTTTTTTATTTCTGCTGTGATGTTCTGAAGTTCGTCTGCTACGTGGAATTTCCAGAGCCTGGCAAAGTTGGATGGAGGCAACGGATTTTAGGTATTTCCTCAGTGCTGAATTAGGGAGCAAGCCTTCCAAATGGTATCAGGTTGTTTACGGCACGCCTGCTTGTGGGCTTTTTGGGGCGTTTGTGAGTCTTTTCTCATTCTACCACTAGAACTATTGAAATAAGATATTCTACTCACTTCGAACTTTTGAAACCATTCATGTTACCTCCATGCCCTGGTTTGAAGTGGTTTAATTCCTTATCCTTTTTTTAGTTTAAAAAAACACAAAATACTTGATAAGGTTTTAAACAAAAAAATGTCTTCAAGGTTTAAAAATTTTGAAGATAGATTGGGATACACCAAATCCAAATAAGATATTCAAAGCCCATGAAATTATATCTGTATGGCATAAAAAAGATTTAGCTTTAGCAAATGCAAAATTATCTGGAAGTATCTAGAGAATTTTCAAAATATTCTAATTGTTGTATAAACGTGTTTTAAAAACTTATCGCAACATAAAACATAATATGCAACCAGAACGGATACATAGACTTAATGTTTTGTTTTTGTTTTAGACTCTTCAATATTTATCTTAGACTTCATAAAAATTTCAAATCACCATTATAGTCTTCACTACTACATGTGTTTCTTTACTATATGTTTCAAAAAAAAAATGCATATGCGTGCATGATGAATGCTAATGCTTAGCATATGCAGTGCGATGAATACCTAATATTGGGGTTAGTAAATCCTTACTTAGCACCTTTGTACATCGGCTAATCCTATACTCATAAAGCTAAACCCTACTAGATATTTATCTCAATATGCAAGCTATTCACTACAACTACAACTTGCAATTATAGCTAACTAGCACATGTAATTATGATAGTTATCTCTTCATCCACTAACATGTGTTTAGCTGTCCACATCAATTTGTCAAACCATTCACCAAAATTAATATAAGATAGTTTCATTTATATAACTATAAATATAAATAGTCTATTTTTTTAAATTATCTGGAATCCCCACAGCAACGCGCGGGGTATTCTCCTAGTTATAATAGACAGCGAAAGCTTCTACTAGCAAATAAGCACCAAAATAAGTCTATTAAGATTCCAACAATTTGGTACGACTGAGCTTCACTGGTGAATTAATTTTTTTTTGTCTTTGGCTTGAAAAGCAGCTCTACTGGTGAAGCTAAATCTATTGCTAAACCGTTTGACAAAATAACTTCTCTTGTTTGTTGAAAAGAGTGAAATACCCTTAATACCCTTTCTTTTTTCATTTCTCTATTTTTTTTCTTTCTTATACTTTTCTTCTCTCTCTTCAGTCTCCACCATATCTCTTCTCCCACCGCGTGACAATCTTCCTCTTCCCCGGCTGCTTGCTCCACGCGCGGCCACGCGACCCGCGCGGCCGTCTCTCGCCTCTCCCGGCGCCGGCCCCTACCGGTCCCACGCCGGCCCTCCCCGCGCCGTCCCTCCCTCGAATTCGAAGCCGCCGCGCCCCCGAGTCTGCTGCGGTCGCCACCCTCGAAGCCTGCCGCGTGAGCCGCATTTGGCCCATTAGCCTGCCGCGTGAGCCGTAAATTGGACTTTTTCCTCGAAAGAATCCGGTGCACCACATTTGGCCCATGACCAGGCCCAAAGGCTCTTCCTTCAGAACGAAGCGAGCCAGGAGCCACTGTACACGCCAGCGGGCTCAGAGCATAAACTGAATCCCTCTTCTTCCTCTTCGCGAGCAGCGAGACATCACACGCGCCTGCACGATCTCCTGCGAGCGAGATCTCACCACCGCAGCGGCGCCGCGGCCATGGCGGGAAGGTACTACCACGGGCAGGGCGGTGGCGGGGGCGCGTCCATGGAGGTAGTCAGCACGCCGAACCAGGAGCTGGCCCTCACCAACTGCGCGTACGTCTCCCCCGCGGACCTCCGCCGCTTCCCCAACGGGCTCGCCCTCGTCGCCGACGCCTGGGTCTTCACCCTACGATATCCTTTTGTAGATGGTCTCGTAATCTATCGTCTGCACAGTTTATTCTGAGATCTCTGTCGCACGAGCCTGCCTGGCGCTTTGATCTGGTCTGGTAAATTCAGTTTGAATCCCGGGTCTACGGAATTCCGCGTTGATGTTTTGATTTTGGTACCATATTTGAGCTTTGGTAATCTCGTGGTGATAACCCGGAAATTCGATTGCACTGAAATTTTGGTCCTTGTGGAATTTGTCTCAGCAGGCTTCGCACATTTATAGTCTTGTTAATTGTTACTGGAACTGTTTGATATGTTTTGTGCCATTTAGTTACACTGGAAAATCCTTGAATGATGAATCAACTTCGAAATGAACCATCATTCTTTCATTGACTAGTGATCCGTTTCCTTATCACATTTGTACGCTAATGTTATACTGCTATTGGTCATTCTAATGTTGTGCTCAGGTGTAGGGCTTTGTACTCAGTTCACCAGTGTCACCTTTGGGTATTGTGGCCTAGAAATCTAGTTATTTTAAAATAACATAACATTGCTTCAATTTTGAGAACAGCTGAATCCTATGAAGATCTGATAATATCACGTATTGTCCTTCTTAAGTTTTTTTTTTACCTTTCTCTTATGTTTGATCCTTAACGAATATCCACTGACCACAATGCGGTCGCAAGTGGACGCATTGCCTTGAATGCTATTCAGCGTCGGCAGGCAAAGGTTTCAGCTGGGGATTCTGTTACTGTTAGCAGGTTGGAAGTTTAGCTGCCCACTGAAATGAATATTTTTATGATACTGTGTTGCCTTACTGTTTGCAATGATAATTTGTGGTCCAGTTTTGCCCCCCCTGATGATTTCAAGTTGGCTTTGCTCACTTTGGAGCTAGAGTATGCCAAGGCAAGAGCCAATCGAAATGACGAGGTAAGCTATGACTGTTTATGATGCAGATCTTACTAGTGCTTGATCACTATCTCATATTCTTTGTCTTGGCTTATCAGCTGGATGCTGTTGTGCTTGCCCAACAACTCCGTAAGAGGTTTCTGGATCAGGTACGAGACTATCGGTTACTTAATTTCTTTGAGTAGCGCTCTTTTTCGTTCAGTTAACTTTAAAGTGTATGCTATTCATGAGATGCCACTAGTGCATTATTGGATTATCAATGGCTGTAGTTTTATTATTGTTACTTATGTGCCCAATAAGTTGGTCCCCTGGGGTTGTTTACACATTACAGGTCATGACCTCGGGGCAAAGGGTGCCATTTGAATTTTATGGAACAAACTATGTATTCACCGTGAATCAAGCTTTGCTAGAGGGTCAAGAGAGTTCTACACCATTGGATAGAGGATACTTGTCAAGTGATACATACATCATATTTGAGGCTGCTCCTAATTCAGGAATTAAGGTTATCTGAAACACCCCCTATATTGTTCTTAGCACTCATTTTAACTGCGAATGTGGCAGAAGCATTATCTATAAATTGTATCATACCTCAATAATCCTGTTTTTGTACTTTAGGTGATCAACCAAAAGGAAGCTGCTAGCAGCAAACTTTTCAAACATAAAGAGTTTAACCTGGAAAAATTGGGGATAGGTGGGTTAAGTGCTGAATTCACTGACATATTTCGTAGGGCATTTGCTTCAAGAGTCTTTCCTCCTCACGTTGTCAGTAAGTAAGTATGATACCTGCTTCACTGTTTTTTCTACTGTTGTAATCGGGATTTTTTGCTAACGACCTAATACTATAGGTTGGGCATCAAACATGTAAAGGGTATATTGCTATATGGACCTCCTGGTACTGGCAAGACTCTTATGGCCCGACAAATTGGGAAGTTATTGAATGGAAAAGATCCCAAGGTATGAATTTTTCTTAATAAGCATGGATACAAATTTGTCATTTACCTAACTATTTGTGCGAAGGTTGTTGCATCATTCATTTTATAAGTATTTGAAGGACATTTTACTATATATGAACATTAGATAAAACTTGGGTTGAGGAAGTTTCTTATTTGCTAGTGTTAGTAGATCAGCACTTAGCACTTTTCAGGTAGTCTCAGTTCTGTTATTGTAAATACTAACTCGACTAAAATTTTGATAAATTTTCATGTACTATTGATAATAATATAGTAATATACTTGAATGGAGCACGGTTAGCCAGTGGTCTGTACTTATATGATTTGTGAAAACTAACACCATAATGCAGAGGCAGAACTACAAAATTTAGCTGTGGAGTGAAGTATAGGTTAGCAATGTTGTCTGTCCATCTAAATTAATAGATGTAAGAGGGTTTGTAAAACCTGTGCAGTGAATTGATTCCACAGATACTATCATCTTCCTCTACTTATAATGCTAGATTTTTGTCGATTAGCCTCTTACATGTCTTATACATTTTTCCAATCTCAGATTGTGAATGGACCTGAAGTTCTGAGCAAGTTTGTTGGAGAAACCGAGAAGAATGTGAGAGATTTGTTTGCTGATGCTGAAAATGAGCAGAGGACACGAGGTATGTTTTCTCATGAGGTAAAGCATTCCCATATTTCTGTGTTGATTGAAACCTTTTAAACACTTCATTTTTTGTACCTCCTTTCTAACACAGGTGATCAGAGTGACCTCCATGTTATCATATTTGATGAAATTGATGCCATCTGCAAGGTGAAATTAATTTCCGTTTATGTTTATGTCATCATGTGTATTGTACTATTTTGATTGCCCAGAGCTTTAGCAAGGTGCCAGATTTCTCGAATACGACAAGGTGACAGATAAAAGATTACTTTCAACTATCAATAATTCATTAGATAAGTACAGGGTGTTCTTACCGGTTTAGATTTCGGTGGAGTCTCCATGGGTACTAGTGCTTTTATCCCCTAGGTTGCATTTGAGAAAAACATCCCTTATAATTGTTACACGAGCTTCCTCTTAAATGTGTTGCTACAGTGGGTGATCATGTATTATTGGAAAGGCCCTGGCAAAAGTACGTAGTTTTAAGTGGCATTTTTTCTTCTGGATACCTTTGATTACATGAAACTGAAACCTATTACCTATGAATCTATGATATACTGTCCGTAAACATTTCTTTAGTTATACCTAATTCCCACGTTAAGCTCTTTCATCTCTTCTAGGTCTTCTGTAAATTGCAATTTTGTCTATTGCATGCACCACTGTACCATTTAATTTAATCATTTACAGTATCATTCATTTTAATTAAAACAATAGCCTGGCTAGCCTAAATGGAAATCTGATTATGCAGTCTAGAGGATCTACCCGTGATGGTACAGGTGTACATGATAGCATTGTAAACCAGCTCCTTACAAAGGTGCGTTCTCGTAGAATCTGGAGCTTTTTTTTTTCTTTTATGTTCTGTATATACATTTATATGACGCTGAGTTCTGATCAAAATTTGTACCCTTTAGATAGATGGTGTTGAGGCGTTGAATAACGTATTGCTTATTGGTATGACCAATCGTAAAGATTTGCTTGATGAAGCTTTATTGAGGTAAGATATGTTTCTCTTTGGTTCATTTTACTAGTTGTAAACTCACCAATTTAGTGGTTAAGGGCCTCTGTGGGTGGTGTTGAAAAATGGGGTATGAAGGAACCGTAGTTTTACAAACCAGAGGTGTGCAAAATCACTGTTGTAGAAAAAAGCCGTCTTGAGTGGGGTCTCTAGAACACCTAAGATACTGCAGTTTTAGCAAGGAGTTCTGTGGTTTTCAAAACTACAAGATTTTTTTGCATCCAAACACCTTTTAGCTTTCCTATATCATAGTATTTCGCAAAACCCTAATCGTTTCCAAAACTCCAAAGATGGAAACCTTTCTATCCAAACTGGCCCAGTAGCCTGAAATGTGTCTTATTAAAAAGACGGAGTTGGCTAATAAGACATAGATATATTGTTTAACCTGCCTATTTAATGAATTGAAATTCAAACCAGTTTTTATCACTCAGATGTGGCAATTCAAAGAGGTTGATGTTCATTGATTTAGGAATTTTGCACCTTAACTACAGTTCTTTTGTTTTCTATTTGCATAAGTTCATTGCCCTTTGGTACATCTGTTGCAGACCTGGACGATTGGAAGTTCACATCGAGATAAACCTGCCTGATGAAAATGGTCGTTTGCAAATCCTTCAGATTCATACAAATAAGATGAAAGAGAATTCTTTCCTATCTCCAGATATTAATCTTCATGAGCTAGGTTTGTCTCTTCTTTTTTGGCGAATCGATATACTTTCAGGCGTTGCATTCTTTATAACAAAGGTTTCCAGTATTTTTCATAGCATGGAACCCTCACCAGTTAGTTAGCTCTGGCTGAATCATGCTAGTTCTATTGATGGAATTGTAATATCTTGAAACTTTTGTTTTGAAATATTTACTGTGTCAACTGTTATTCTAATCCTCATGTTGTACAGAGCAGTAGGCTGTCTTTCGTTTTTCTTTGGCTTACTACGTATGCTGCATGACAGATATAGCAGCAGACATTATTAACTGTATGAACTGTTATACAAATTGTAGTTTTTTCTTGTGTAACAAATTGTGTCGGTTCTCAAACCGACCACCCATGTACTATAAATAGACCCCTAAGGCAAGGATGAAGGGAAATCTCATAGCAGCCCAAAACCAGATTCCCTCCTCACTCACGTTAAGTGTCAGCAAATAACAGCTGCACATACCACTATGCCTGCACATTAGCACTCATTGGAAATTTTCTTTGTATAGAATGGATTGATGATTGTTAATACTATGTCCAAATGACACCTGATTTTCTGAATGAAGCCGCACGGACAAAGAACTACAGTGGAGCGGAGTTGGAAGGTGTTGTCAAAAGTGCTGTCTCGTTTGCTTTGAACCGACAGATAACCATGGATGACCTCACTAAACCTTTGGATGAGGAAAGCATTAAGGTTACTATGGATGATTTTGTGAATGCACTTCATGAAATTACTCCTGCATTTGGTGCTTCCACCGATGATCTCGAAAGATGCAGGTGTGTGCTGTAATGTCCTTGAACATTAATTTAGCAAAGTGACATACATATGTCAAATGCAAGATGATTGTATTCTTTTTAGGGCATTTCTAGGATCTGCTTTCCTTCCCCCCCCCCCCCCCCCCCCCCCCCCCCCCACCCCCACCCACCCACACACACACACACACACACACGAATATGCAGTTCAGGGATCTACTCCCATTGCGTAGCACTTATCTTCTCTCATTGTGTGTACATTTAGGTGTCTTCTGTCCTCTCCAATTCTCCATATTCTATCAAGCATGCTTTTACATGCTTACGTTAAATATGTTCCACTTAATGGTTTTTTTCTTTATCTAGTAGCTAGCTTAGTAGGAGGCTCTCTCATTTTTTATGTTATGTCATGCACAACTTGACATGAACAATTGCATGTGCTAGCATTTTCGGTTGCTCAGCTTATTTGAATTATTTATTCTTGGATGCTATTTCACACATATATGTGTTTTTGTAATTAGTTTCTTGTGTATATTTTATAATACATACTGTTGGCTTCCTTGTTTCATAGAACTCAAATAATTTAATTTTATATTCAACACCATCTTTATGTGGAAATATGCAGATTGCGTGGTATTGTTGATTGTGGCAAGGCACATAAGCATATTTACCAGAGAGCTATGCTCCTTGTAGAGCAAGTTAAAGTTAGCAAAGGTAGTCCACTTGTGACTTGCCTCTTGGAAGGTCCTGCTGGAAGGTACAGTATCTAAAGGCTAAACAACATCCATGTCTTTAAAAACTTTGCTGGAAACTTATTTCATATTTACTGCTTCAGTGGTAAAACAGCTACGGCAGCAAGTGTTGGCATTGACAGTGATTTCGCATATGTCAAAATTGTAAGTTTCCTTTCTTTTCAGTTTTCCTACTTGCTCTATAGCAAGGTATAGGACTAAATTTTTGAATTGTGCTTTTCACTATAGATATCAGCAGAAACAATGATTGGTTTCAGTGAAAGCAGCAAATGCGCACGGATTTGTAAGGTCAGTGTACATAACATTTAGGGTATCCTAGTCAATAGTTAATACGAATATATGGAAAGATCTATTTGAAACTTTATCCCATTTACTGTTCTTGTGTTGTTCTGCACCATTTTTCTTGGCACTTTGTAGCTATATCTGGTTTGCTTTTTTTGGGGTGTGATTTCACACTATATTGACTTTGTGTCTTGTTGTAAAATACAGGTTTTTGAGGATGCATACAAGTCTCAGTTCAGCATCATAGTTCTTGATGATATCGAAAGGTACCTGAGCCCTTGATTCTAAAAGTGAATTGGCTGCCATGCAACCTTTATGCGTCTCATTTAGCTTCAACTGTGTTTTAATATTCTTGTATGATCTTGTAGGTTACTGGAGTATGTAGCCATTGGACCACGTTTTTCAAACTTGATCTCTCAAACTCTTCTTGTCCTCCTCAAGAGGGTTCCTCCTAAGGTTTGCATAAATGCCCAGTATTATCCTTGAGCTCCATACTTGGTTATTGTTTCACTACTTACATGTTGAACTCGGACGCTGAGGCTAGACATCGTTAGCAGAAGGTTAAACCCCTCTTTTGTAACTACTTCATTTGACTTGCTCGCCTCTTCATATTTTGCAGGGAAAAAACTTGCTTGTGATTGGAACAACAAGCGAGGTTGGCTTCCTAGAATCTGTTGGAATGTGTGATGTGTTCTCTGTGACATACCATGTTCCCAAACTGAAAAAGGAGGATGCCAAAAAGGTGAGGAATACCATACTGGATTTTGTTTCCCGGGTAGTTGAAATGCTACAAACTGCGACAGTTGCAAGATATGGTTGCAGCGTGGCAGTGATACTTCATAATACAATCATGATGTTTATTGGTTTTCTCTGCATATGCGGTGATCACAGTGTTGTTCAGAAGTTTGTGCCTTGGATTCGTTAGGTGTGTTTCTTCCTTCACAGCTCACACTTTCTGGTTTCTCTACAGGTATTGCATCATCTTGATGTGTTCGATGATGGAGATCTTGAAGCAGCAGCAGAAGCACTGGATGATGTAATCTTTTGTTGTTAATCTAGCATTCTTATTAGTATGTAGAAACCTGAATGATCAAATTCTTACAATGCTTCTGTGTTGCAGATGCCAATCAAGAAGTTGTACACACTTGTTGAGATGGCTGCACAGGGGCCAACCGGAGGAAGTGCAGAAGCAATTTATGCCGGAGAGGACAAGATAGATATCAACCATTTCTTTAGCATCTTGAGTGATATTATCCGTTACTAAGCCCGCATGGAGCCGGAATGGACCCTAGGTGTCCAGTAGGAGTTTGTTTGCACCTGTGCTTCATCACCCCTTTTGGCATCCTCACAGCGTGTAGATTGGTTGGATGTGTTATTTTTGTTTGATGCGCCTACCAGAGCTGTTGGATTTGATCAGAGGCGAATTACACGATATAGCATTTTTGTATTGTATGACGATGTTTATACAGTTGATAACGGGATCCAGCTATGCACTCCAGAAGAGAGATGATTTGATTCTACTTTTATATGGTTCCAGCAATTCACTCGTCTTGAAAGGCTGCAATACAATTCACACTGATGATTGCGTGGCTAAACATCTGACAAGCCATGAACTCTAATGCTTACTGGAAGCAATACAGCTAAACAGCGGATTTTATTGATTCTAGTATAGCAATCTCAATCGCATTATAAAAAGATGTCTATTTTACAAGTGTCACTAGCATTTAATGGAAATGGGGTTGCCTTGGGTTGAAAAAATAAACAAGTGTCACCAGCATGACAAATACCCGTACAAAATAAGGTTTCCTTCGGCAGAGCTTCTCCACCGGTTTCACGAGCCATTTTGGCTCCTTCCTCAGGTCCGTGAGCCACTGCCCTTGAATTTTAGAGAAATAACACGATGCGGCACAACAAAACGTTTGGCAGTTTTTTCTTGTTCCTCTCCCTCTGGTTTGGTTGCTAATTCTTTATGTTATTTTTAAATTTTATTTTTTAAATTTAAATTTACTCAGATAAAAAATCATATAGAAACGTACAACTCTAGAGGTTACTACACGTGTGCGTACACAGGGTACCTTGGACAATTGGCCTCTCAGCCATGCTTGATAAGATGGGTGCAGTCGATTTGTCAAATGGTTTATTAAAACGACTTTAACTCCACTCGTGGAGTCGTTCGTTCGTAGAGCTGAAATAAATTTTTTTTTTGCTTTACTAGTAAAGTGAAGGCCTATCAAACGAGGCCTAAGCTAAGTGTCGGTGTGAAATATGGTCAACAAATAAATATTTGTAGTATTACGGTACGTTGTGATCGGATGTGGCCTAGCACTCAATGATACAAAATTTATACTGGTTCAAGCAACAGGCCCTATGTCCAGTTTAGGTCGGTTGGTGACTTTATTCCTGAGCCTAGATGCTCGAAGTTTGCTGTGGAGTTATAAACGAGTAAGGAATGAAAAGGGGTGTTAGAGGCCCGGTCGGACACTAAACCGAGTGAAAGAGAGTGACGGATGCTCAAATGTGTACTAAGTATTGGAGCGTATGCTCTGTGTGTCCGAGCTTATCAGCTGTTGAGAGCGTGTAGACTGTGTAGCTGTCGAGCTCTAGAGCTGTTGTGCTGTTGTCCTCGAGTCCTTGAGTCTTCGAGTCTTTGATCCTTCTGGTAGGAGAAAGCACATCTCCTTTTATAGTTGAAGGGGATGGCCTTATAAGTCAGAGAGAAAGAGAGAGTGCATACGGACGCTGCCTAGTCTTGTTGTCCACGCCATTAGGTACGGGATGGTTGCCATCGCCCACCTTAGTATTCATGCTCTGTTGTATCTGGTAGTCTGCACAGTGTTCGCCAGGTACGACAAACGACGGCGCCCACAATACTGTTTATGTCCATACGCGTCTGACAGGCTCTACCGTATTCGCCTGGTATGGCAAACGACGACGCCCACAATATTGTTTATGCTCTGACGCGTCTGGCAGGTTCTACCGTGTTCGCCTGACATGCCCCGACGGCACCGTCCTGTAGGTGCGCAGGGCACGGTAGGGTACGGTATTCGGTATTGCGGTTGACTTGAACGCCTTACCTTATCTGCTCCGCATGCTCCCCGAGCCCACACCGAGAGGGCATCCCCGGTTGGTCGTTTCCAGTCGGCCCGAACCGTGTCGGTCGAAAAAGAGCAGCGAGCAGAGGTCCTGGTGTATTCTCGGTCGGAGAAAGGTGGTCGGAGTCGGACTATGGTCCCACCACGGCCAGGCCTTCCGGTCGCACCTCCGATCAGATCTCCTGGCCGGAGGTGCCGGTCGGGGACCAGATCGTGGTCTTGGCTTGTCATTGTGTATCTGGGCCGGTCCAAGCACGTGCTGTCGTTGCACTGCCTGCTGGGCTGAGTTTTGTAGGGCAGCGGGTCCATTGGGGACCTCAGGTTTATGAACCCGACAGGAGCCCCCGAGCCCCTTTGGGACTTCTGTGAAGCCATGAAGGGGCTGTTCGCACACGCTTTGTGTGATATTGTAAAAGCCAGGGGTTTGTGTTTTTAGCTTAATAAAAGCTTGTATTTCCTTTGTAATTCATGTGCCCATTGTGCCGTGGAGGCAGGCTGTTATTGGAACTTTGATGTTTTTCCTCCTTGGTTTGTTGTACCGCGTAGGGTAACCGAGTAGGATTTAGGCGCCCAGCCTCCATATGGAGGACTGGCAAAGGCCATGGAGGCACGCCGCGCAGACATAGCGCCCAGCCCCTGAGGAGGAGACTTGTTGGTAATCCGTTTTTGGCCGGGTGCGCGCGAGCGCACCCGATGGGTGTAGCCCCTGAGCCTGTGGCTGATTGGGGAGTCGGTCGAAGGCTGAGCACCTTGGCACTCTCTTTTGGGGCTACATACTCTTGTGTCTCTTTCGGTCGTGGTGTTCGTCCGTGTTCGTTCTGACCGCAACCTGTGCGGTCGGTCGGGTTCCTGAGTTAGGATCTAGCGGCTCAAGCCCTCGAGCCACT
This sequence comes from Miscanthus floridulus, assembly GCF_019320115.1. NCBI lineage: Eukaryota > Viridiplantae > Streptophyta > Magnoliopsida > Poales > Poaceae > Miscanthus > Miscanthus floridulus. Next base: position 92,902,643 of record NC_089596.1, on the reverse strand, counting down.
AGGTGCCGGTCGGGGTCGGTTGCATGATTTCCTACGTCACCCTATCCATGGTTTCCACAATCGGAGGGGTTGAGCTGACGCCACTTGCCTCGATGGCTCGAGTGGCGAGCTTCGGTGAGCTCGCTAATGGGCATGTCCGAGTGGAATCCAGGTCCGTCATTTGTGACGGGGTCGGCATAGCCCTCATGTGGTACTCCACTTCTCCTTAACCCACCTCTCGGTAGATGCCTGAATCCTTCCGGAGAGCGACTCAGATGGCCCGATGGCCTCCCCTCGATGAAGATTCTGTGGGAACAGCTCGAGGTCAGGATCAAACGAGAAGGTTGAGATGACCCTGTTCGCTCTAGAGCGAGTCGGGCGAGGGCCGCTGGGGCTCATCTGTGTTTTCTCCCCTAGCACTGTTTGACGCAAGGTGGCCTTGTGCCCTTCGTGGGCTAGGCTTCGAACCCCGGTCGGTTGCCACGCATATAGAATGAGACGACTACCGCTTTATGACACGACGCAAAGCGTTTCGATACAATGATTGCATATGCAATGATTTGGATGTATAAATGCATGCATGAGAATGAATGCCTATGTATTGGAAAAGTAAAATGAGGGTTGGTAAAGTTATCTCGATGGCTCGAGTGATGGGTTTGGAGAGCTCCTATCAGATATGTCCAAGGAGAATCCAGGCCCGTCGTTCGTGATGGATTCAACATAACCCGCATGGGGCATCCCACTGCTCCTTACCTGTCTCTCGGCAGCCGCTCGAGCCGTCCGATCGACTCAGGTGACCCGCTGGCCTCTCCTCAATGGAGATTCTATCGGTGGGCCCCTCCAAACCCTACCTAGGAAGGCGGAGGGTCGTTTGCATGCAATTGCGCCTCATTTCCTATGCCCATATTGCGGTAGTGGTGGGCCCCGCCTAGGCAATGTCCCATTGGGCAGGCCATGTCCCACCAGCCAGGGCCACGTCCCGCCGCATGCCTTTCCACATTAAATAGGGGAAGGGAGAGGGTTTTCCTCCCGTTCTTTTGCCTTTCTTCAACCGCTGTCGTTCCTCCTTCCTTCTTTTTGCCAAGCCTGTTCGTGTACCACGGCGATTTCTAGGAGAGAGTAGGGCAGAGCTAGGGAGAGAAAAAAACTCATAGATTCATTCATAAATCTGAGGTGTGATGTCGAACTAGAGGCCTTCCAACATGGATGAGGCCGTGTTGGCCGACTTCACCGCGAAGGGGCTGCTTCCGTCGAAGGAGGTGGCACACTAGAGGGCTCCCACACTAAGGGAGGTTGTTCCACAACCTCGGACTAACGAGGTCATCTCCTTCCTTGCCTTTCACGAGCACGGGCTCGGGTACCCCGCGCACTGATTCCTGTGCGGCGCCTCAACGAGTGGGGCCTAGAGTTGCAGCACCTCAACCTGACTAGGGTGCTGCACATCATAGGCTTCGTCACCGTCTGTGAGGCCTTCCTCGAGATGGAGCCGTATGTGGATCTATTTTGGTGAGTCTTCATCGGGCGAGCCCTGTCCGAGGGGAAACCGCCCAGAACCACACTGGTCGGGGCAGAAGAGGCCAAAACCATCGGTCCCCTACCCCGCGTACTCCCATAGTGACTCCAACCAGGGGTGGCATGATGAGTGGTTCTATATCAGGAACCCGGTGGAGGTGTCGTTCTCGACATTTACCGGGAGAGGCCGGAGAAGAGGAAAAGTTGGACGTGGGGTCCTTCCCATCAATAGAAAAAGTTGGGGATTATCGAGCCGGAGCTTCAAAAGCTTGAGTGGAATGGTCTTGATGGATTGTGGGTCTTCCACACCTTCTTCTACCATTGGGTTGCCCCGCTGGGGGAAAGAACGTGGCCGATGTGGGAATACTCCAGCCCGACGGATCTCGACCATGCATCACCGGAGGAGTTGTCGAAAGATAAAGTCCTGAGTTATCTTGGTTGGGCACTGCAGTTGAGGGATGAAGACTATAACACCCTAGGTGTTTGTCACCAGTTAAGTAATGGGTTTGAGCTCAAACATGACATGATAAGTGTTGACGAAGGTGTCAAGATCAAATCTACAAGAGTGAGCTCTAACTTAAACTTGGACGACACACCCTTACTTACATGTGGACCCTTGTTAAGATTATGCAAGAGTAATGTTAAACATGCTTATTTCATGTACATTACATCAACACGAATTCATCTTGACCAGTGGAAAAGTTTCATGAAGTTTGGAATCAAGAAGTCACATGAAATAAAAAAGTTATAATCTTTCTTGGATTGCTTTTTTAAGTAAAGGGGAATATGAGATGCCGACCAAACCTTGCTACATTGCCCAAACGACTCTAATTGAACTCTATAACAAAAGTCATGAAGGATTTATGTTGAGCATAAATCAAGAAAATGCCTCATCGGTCTAAAACTTTAATTTAAGCTTTACTGTGATGCTATTTTGACCTATGTTGACCAATCGCTTATATTGCTTGCATGGATTTGCATCTTAAATAAAAGTTTAAGTTTGAGTGGAGTAGAACAAACTTTATTTTTGGACCAAGAGCCAGATCAGATTGGAACTAAGTCAAACAGAGGCTTGAGGATTGAATCAGCTGTTGTCTTAGGCTCTCGGTAAATTTTTCTAAGTCCCTGAAGTGACAGCAGTAAGTTAATTTCCTTGCGACATTTTATTGTCCAAATTCATGTGGTAGCTCAATTGGATTCCTTAAAATGAGTTGAAGTACCTTTCATGGTGAAAACAATAAATTAAGTCTCATCAAATTTGGAGTTCATTTGGATCTTGAAAAATAGTTTCCAAAATAGCAAAAGTTTACTTTGCCACTTAACTGACATTGACATGTCGACATTCCATGTTCTCCAAATTTTGTTAAGCAACTCAATTTGGTCCAAAGATAAAAGTTGGAGGTAATTTACTGGAGGAGAGTATATAAAAAGATGGCACTCGTTTGACCTTGTCTTGACCATCGATTTTTGGATTTGATTAATCAGCATCAACACGTTGACACTTGCAAATTGGATGCTAATTAACCGTTGTTTCAAAGCCCTAATGGTTGTGACCCCTTAATCAAGTTTGTAGACCATCAGGAGAGCTACAACTTTGCTTTAATCACCCACTCTAGAAATGCCTCGAAGATGCCTAAAACTTGGCTCCAAAATAGCCACGTCGTCGCCTACCAGGTGCTCTGGGAAACTCCTCAACGGGGGAGCGCATGGACACTATGCAAGGCATCAGCGCCCCACCTCCATGATGCGTGGTCGCACCTGAAAGGTCCTAATGTCTAGAGGGGGGTGAATAGCCTAATAAAAATTTCTACAACAACACTTAACAAAATGGTTAGACAATTATGAGGCGAAGCAAGTGTTGCGATAGCCTACTCAAAATGCAAGCCACCTACCACAATTGTAGTTTAGATAGTATCTATTCACACAATAGCTATGACACTACCCTATGTTAGTGTGCTCTCAAAGGCTAACTAAAGAGCCACACCAATCAAGCAAGCAAGTTCTCACAACTAGCTACACTAAAGAGCTTGACAACTAGTTTATAGTAATGTAAAGAGAATGATCAAGAAGGTTATACCGCCGTGTAGATAAAGGAACCAATCAATCACAAGAATGAATAACAATGAAGACCAATCACCTCAGAATTAATGATGAACACAATGATTTTTATCGAGGTTTACTTGCTTGCAGTAAGCTAGTCCTCGTTGTGGCGATTCACTCACTTGGAGGTTCACGCGCTAATTGGCTTCACACGCCAAACCCTCAATAGGGTACCACACAACCAATATAAGATGAGGATCACACAAGCCACGAGCAATCCACTAGAGTACCTTTTGGCTCTCCACCGGGGAAAGGTCAAGAACCCCTCACAATCACCACGATCGGAGCCGGAGACAATCACCAACCTCCGCTCAATGATCCTCATTGTTCCAAGCCATCTAGGTGGCGGCAACCACTAAGAGTAACAAGTGAAATCCATAGTGAAACACGAACACCAAGTGCCTCTAGATGCAATCATTCAAGCAATGCACTTGGATTCACTCCCAATCTCACAAAGATGATGAATCAATGATGGAGATGAGTGGGAGGGCTTTGGCTAAGCTCACAAGGTTGCTATATCAATGAAAATGGCCAAAGGTGTGAGCTTGAACCGGCCATGGGGCTTAAATAGATGCCTCCACGAAATAGAGCCGTTGTACCCCTTCACTAGGCACAACTCGGGCTGACCAGACACTCCGGTCATGTTGACCAGACGCTGGACCTCAGCGTTTGGTCGCCCGACGATAGCCACATGTCCCGATTTCAATGATCACTAGAGTTGACCGGACACTGTGCACAATACTGACTAGACGCTGAGCCATCAGCGTCTGGTCATTTCCAGTAAGGTTCTAGAAATGCCCTTTGCCCACTGGACGCGTCCGATCAAGCATGACCGAACCCTGCCAGCGTCCGGTCAGAAACCCTAGCTTCTGTGTGCTGCTCGACAATAGGACCAGACACACCTCGCCAACGTCTGGTCGTTCAAGACCCAGCGTCTGGTCGTTTGACCGATGCCATCATCTCTGCTGGTACAACTGACCGGACGCACCGGTTTCACTGGAACCAGCGTCCGGTCACCTTGTGACCAGCGAGACTAACTCCTCTTCACCTCTAACTTCTTCACCCTTGCTCAAATGTGCCAACCACCAAGTGTATCACCTTGTGCACATGTGTTAGCATATTTTCACAAACATTTTCAAGGGTGTTAGCACTCCACTAGATCCTAAATGCATATGCAATGAGTTAGAGCATCTAGTGGGACTTTGATAAACACATTTCGATATGAGTTTCACTCCTCTTAATAGTATGGCTATCAATCCTAAATGTGATCACACTCTCTAAGTGTCTTGATCACCAAAACAAAATAGCTCCTATGGTTTATACCTTTGCTTTGAGCTTTTTGTTTTTCTCTTTCTTCTTTCCAAGTCCAAGCACTTGATCATCATCATGGTATCATCATCATCATGCTATGATCTTCATTTGCTTCATCACTTGGAGTGTGCTACCTATCTCATGATCACTTGATAAACTAGGTTAGCACTTAGGGTTTCATCAATTCACTAAAACCAAACTAGAGCTTTCAATCTCTCCTTTTTTGGTAATTGATGACAACCCTTTCACAAAGATATGAATTGAAATTCAATTGAATCCATGTTGCTTGCCCAAGCATATTTACCATGTGTAAAAGGATATGGACAAGTTTCATGAACCCCAAATGGTAGCAATTTGCTCCCCCTATATATGTGCTAAGAGTTTGGATTGTAGCTTGCACATATGCTTGGATAGGAAATATAGGAGTCAATGTTTACCAAATAATGCTAAGGTATAAAAGATGTACCTTTGAAGCGTGATACCAATTAGAGTGCACCATTATGCCATCCTTAGCATCATGGTTAGCTCTATACCACTTGGAAATATACTTTGAAAAGATACCACTTGTGAAAACTTACTTGAAAAAGAAAGTAATCTAATGATTTCAGTTTCATCATTCAATCTTACAGCTAGCATACATCACATAAGCATAGATTTTGTAATTTAAAATTTGTGCTATGCAAGCAAACATATGAAATGCACCATACAAGTTCATGAGCTTGCTCCCCCTACTTGTGTGCTCAAAATTTTAATTGATCCCTTTTCTTTGTCATACTTCTCCTCTTATACCAAGTTCTCCCCCTATTTCTCTTCCCCTTTGTGTTGTCTTTTCACTTATCTTTGTGCACTATCTCTCCCCCTTTGTCACTTATGTCTTTGTTTCACTTATATCTTTGTTTCTCTCCCCCTTTGTCATCAATGACCACAAAGGCTAGATAGTACCACTTGTAGGGTTGAGATTATCAATGTCAATCAATGGGGTGAGGATCATATTTTCAAAGTTGGTCCAATCTAGATCATTTGCCAAAGATATTTAACTCAGTTTGATCCAAGGACAAGCTTCTTCACACCTCCAAATAAGGATTATCTTGTACCATGTTGAGTTAAATATTTAGAGCTCATTTTCTAGATCAAACACTAGGTTTACAAGCCCACAAACATGTCATATGCTATCACTAGATAAAGTCAAGCATAGAAGCAATAGTGATACCATATAAACATCAAAACCATTTGATTTTCATGAAGGAGCCTAATAAAATAGAACCACTTGAAAGGTCCTAAAAAATTGAAAATGTGACTAGATGCACTAACCATGTCCTTAGCAAGGATGTATGTCATGCCAATCAACTTTTACCTTGAGTAGCTCGAAGGAGAGACATGTTATATAAATGGGGGGTGCATCAACACATATTTGAGAAATCTAATATGTTCAACTCATTCCTTAGCTTGCAAAACCTTTTCTCATCCAATGGCTTGGTGAATATATCGGCAAGTTGATCTTCTATGCCAACACTCTCAATGCAAATGTCTCCTTTTTGTTGGTGATCTCTTATAAAATGGTGGCGGACATCTATATGCTTTGTTCTTGCATGTTGAACCGGATTATTGGTTAACTTGATTGCACTCTCATTGTCACATAGCAATGGCACTTTCTTGAACTTAATTCCAAAGTCACTCAAAGTGGACTTCATCTAAAGTACTTGTGCACAACAACTACCGACAGATATGTATTCAGCTTCGACAGTTGATAATGCAACATTATTTTGCTTCTTTGATGACCATAAGACAAGTGATCTTCCCAACAATTGACATATGCCTGAGGTGCTCTTCCTTTCAACCTTGTATTCCATATAGTCCGAGTCGGAGTAACCAACTTGCTCAAACTTTACTCCTTTGGGATACTACAAACCAACATTTTGTGTATGCTTCAAGTACCTCAATATTCTCTTTATAGCCTTCAAATGACTTTCTCTTGGTGAGGCTTGAAATCTTGCACACATGCATACACTAAACATGATATCTGGCCTTGATGCGGTCACATAGAGTAGGCTTCCAATCATAGACCGATACAATTTTTGATCCACCATATTTCCACTTGCATCACTATCCAAGTTGCCATTGGTTCCTATTGGTGTGCTAATGACTTTGCTATCACTCATGCCAAACTTCGTGATCATGTTTTTGATATACTTGCCTTGACTTACAAATATACCATCCTTCAATTGCTTGATTTAAAGACCAAGGAAGTAACTCAATTCTCTAATCATGGACATCTCAAACTCATTAGCCATCATCTTTCCAAATTCATCACAAAAGTCTTGATTTGTTGATCCAAATATGATGTCATCAACATAGATTTGTAATACAAATAGATCTTTTCCAATCTTCTTGATGAGAAGAGTGGTGTTAACCTTGCCCATTGTGAACTCTTTAGAGAGTAGAAAGTCCCTCAATCTCTCATACCATGCTCTAGGTGCTTGCTTCAAGTCATACAATGCCTTCTTCAACTTGTACACATGGTTGGGCTTCTTGTCATCTTCAAAACCGGGAGGTTGCTCAACATATACTTCTTTATTGATGTAGCCATTGAGAAATGCACTCTTAATATCCATTTGATAGAACTTGATGTTGTGGGCACAAGCATAGGCTAGCAAGATTCTAATTGCTTCCAATCTAGCAACTGGGGCATATGTTTCTCTAAAGTCAAGACCTTCAACTTGTGTATAGCCTTGTGCTACCAATCTTGCTTTATTCCTTACTACTATCCCATCTTGATCTTGCTTGTTTCTAAAGACCCATTTAGTTCCAATCATATTGTGTCCCTTTGGTCTTTCTACTAACTCCCATACTTGATTTCTTGTGAAATTATTCAACTCTTCAAGCATAGCATTTACCCAATCAACATCCTTCAGTGCTTTATCTATCTTCTTTGGTTCAATGGATGACACAAATGAGAAGTGTTCACAAAATGATGCCAATCTTGATCTTGTTTGTACACGTCTTGAAATATCACCAATGATAGTGTCTAAAGGATGATCTCTTGCAATATTGGTTGGTTGGAGCATTGGGACTTGATTTCTTGCACTTGCTTGATCATTTGGTTGAGATGATGTACTAGCCACTTGATCTTGTTTATTATCATGAGAGCTACTTGCACTAACTTGATTTGTATCATCTTGCACATTTGAGTTAGAGAGCATTTGCACTTGATCATCTTCATCATCATTCACTTGCCTAGGCCTCATTTTACCAATATCCATGTTCTTCATGGCATTTGAAAGTTGAATGCCTCTAACATCTTCCAAGTTCTCATTCTCTACTTGTGAACCCTTGGTTTCATCAAATTCAACATCATGAACTTCCTCAAGAGTACCACTATCCAAATTCCAAACTCTATATGCTTTGCTTGTAGTGGAATAACCAAGTAGGAATCCTTCATCACATTTCTTGTTAAACTTGCCCAATCTAGTGCCTTTCTTCAAGATATAACATTTGCAACCAAAAACCTGAAAATGTGCAATGTTTGGATTTCTGCCATTCAAGAACTCATATGGTATCTTCTCTTTCAATCGATGACAATAGAGGCGGTTGCTACAATAGCAAGCCGTGTTGATAGCTTCGGCCCAAAAAGATTGACTCACATTGTACTCACTAAGCATAGACCTTGCCATATCAATGAGTGTTCTATTCTTTCTCTCAACAAGGCCATTTGATTGAGGTGTGTACTTGGTCGAGAATTGATGTCTAATTTCAAATTCATCACACAACTCATCAATTCTAGTGTTCTTGAACTCGCTACCATTATCACTTCTAACTCTCTTGATGGTTGTTTCAAACTCATTGTGAATGCCTTTGACAAATGATTTGAATGTTGCAAATACATCACTTTTGTCCACTAGAAAGAATACCTATGTGTATCTTGTGTAGTCATCTACTATTACAAAGCTATATTTGTTTCCACCGATACTAGTGTATTGTGTTAGCCCAAACAAATCCATGTGCAATAACTCAAATGCTTTGCTAGTGCTCATCATGCTTTTCTTAGAATAGGTGTTTCCAACTTGTTTGCCGGCTTGACAAGAGCTACAAAGCTTATCCTTTTCAAACACAACATCTTTCAAGCCTTTAACTAAGTCATGCTTAACCAATCTATTCAATTGTTTTATTCCAACATGACCAAGCCTTCTATGCCATAACCAACCCATGCTAGACTTAGTGAACAAGCATGTAGATAATCTAGCTTCACTAGCATTGAAATCAACCAAGTATAGATTCTCATATCTAAAACCTTTGAAGATCAAATTAGAGCCATCTACACTCATGATTTCTACATCATCTACCCCAAATATGTATTTGAATCCAAGATTACACAATTATGCCACGGATAGCAAATTAAAGTTCAAGCTCTCTACTAGCAACACATTGGATATGCTCATGTCATTTGATATTGCAATCTTACCAAGCCCTTTGACCTTGCCTTTACCATTGTCACCAAATGTGATACTATCATAACCATCATTGCCATTGGTGTTGATTAAGTTGAACATTCTTGCATCACCGGTTATGTGTTGAGTGCACCTACTATCAGGAACCTAATGCCTTCCTCTGGCTTTGTAATTGACCTACAAAAGAAGATCAATTCTTTTTAAGTACCCAAACTTGCCTAGGTCCTTGAAGGTTAGTCACTAAGCTCTTTGGTACCCAAATGGATTTGTTCTTTGAGCCCATCTATGGTTTACCAATGAACTTAGCCTTTACACCATTTGTACCCTTAGTAAGCACATAGAAAAAATCAAGCTTAATGGAGGATACATTAGCATTTTTGCTCTTGTTTTTGCACTCTTGCTCTTTATAACCAACTTGCTTGCAACTAGTGCAAAACCGACCATTGTTCTTCATAAAACTAGTCTTGTGAGGAGTAAAGGCCGCCTTACCTTTCTTGGGGGTATAGCCCAATCCCTCTTTGTAGAGAGAAGCTCTTTGGCTACCCAAGCACATAAGTAAGCGGTCCTCACCACCATAAGCCTTAGCTAAGGTGTGAGTGAGCTTGTTGACCTCCTTCTTGAGGTTCACATTCTCAACTACTAGTGAGGCATCACAAGTGAGACCATCACTACTTGATGAGGTAGAAGTGGAAGTGCTACAAGAAGGGTTAGTAGGAGCAACAATAATAGGCATAGATAGTGATTCATTAATTATATCATAAGTTAAACCTACATTGCAAGTTTCAACATGCTTCTTTTTATTTTGTTCATCAAGCAAAGAGGAATGAGCCTTTTCAAGCTTTTTGTGAGCTTTGCCATGCTTCTCATTGGCTTCCTCTAGCCTCTCATGAGATGCATTGAGCTCATCAAAGGCTTGCTTAAGGTCTTTTAGTTCCTTACGCAAGCTTTTGCATTCTCTTCTCTTGATGTCAAAGTGTTCTCTAGCATCCTCTAGCATGTCGAATAATTCATCTTTAGTAGGTTCATCGTTATCACTATCACTATCATTTTCATTTTCATCATCGTGTTCTTCATCACTTTCATCATCACAAGATTGTACCTTAGTGGCCTTAGCCATGAAGCATGATAAAGATTTGAAGAGAGAAGGCTTCTCATTTATAGCAATGCTTGCAAGAACCTTCTTCTTGGTGGTCTTGTTATCATCACTATCATCATCATCATCACTTGAGGAAGCATCACTATCCCAAGTGACTACATATGAACCACCCTTCTTCTTCTTGAATGCCATCTTGTCCTTCTTCTCTTTCTTTTTCTTCTTGTCCTTCTTCTTGTTCTTCTTGTTATCATCATCATTGTCGCTATTGTATGGGCATTGAGCAACAAGATGATCTTTACTTCCACACTTGAAGCACCTTATTGACTCTTCTTTGTTCTTGGATGAAGGCTTCCTTCTTCTAGCACGGTAGCCCTTCTTCACCATGAACTTGCCAAATCTCTTGACAAAGAGAGCCATCTTCTCATCATCATCATCATTCCAAGATTCATCTTCTTCACTTGATGTCTCTTGCTTAGCTTTGCCCTTGGATGATGTGGCTTTGAATGCCATGCTCTTCTTCTTGTCATCCTTCTTCTCATCTTTCTCATTCTTTTCTTCCTTCTCATCTTCATCTCTATAAGCATCATCGGTCATGATATCTACCAAGATTTGGTTTGGTGTCATTGTGTTCAAACTAGTCCTTACTAGCAAGGTGACCAACATACCAAATCTTGCGGGTAAACATCTCAAAAATTTATTTGAGAAGTCCTTGTCCTCTATCTTCTCACCAAGTGCTTTGAGATCATTGACAATCACTTTCATTCGATGGAACATGTCTGGCACACTCTCATCTTCCTTCATCTTAAAGCTTACAAACTTCTCTTTGAGAATATATGCCTTTGCACCCTTCACGATTTGAGTGCCCTCAAATAATTCCTCCAATTTCTTCCAAGCCTCATGAGCTCTCTCAATGTTCTTGATTTACTCAAAGGTTCTCTCATCCAAAGCATCATGGATGGCACTAAGAGCAATGTCATTATTTTGGAGAAGTATTTCTTCAGCGGCGGTGGGAGCATCTTCATCTTCAATCTCAATTTTTGTTTCTACCACCTTCCAAATCTTCCTATTGATTGACTTGATATATGTTGTCATCTTAGCCTTCCAATAAGGATAATTTGAGCCATCAAATTGGGGTGGCTTCTTGGTATTGTTGATTTGAGCCATTTTTACACCGAAGGTTGTTAAGCCTTAAATCACGGTGACCTCGGCTCTAATACCACTTGAAAGGTCCTAATGGCTAGAGGGGGGGTGAATAACCTAATAAAAATTTCTACAACAACACTTAACAAAATGGTTAGACAATTATGAGGCGAAGCAAGTGTTGCGCTAGCCTACTCAAAATGCAAGCCACCTACCACAATTCTAGTTTAGATAGTATCTATTCATACAATAGCTATGACACTACCCTATGTTAGTGTGCTCTCAAAGGCTAACTAAAGAGCCACACTAACCAAGCAAGCAAGCTCTCACAACTAGCTACACTAAAGAGCTTGACAACTAGTTTATAGTAATGTAAAGAGAGTGATCAAGAAGGTTATACCACCGTATAGATAAAGGAACCAATCAATCACAAGGATGAATAACAATGAAGACCAATCACTTCGGAATCAATGATGAACACAATGATTTTTACCGAGGTTCACTTGCTTACCGGCAAGCTAGTCCTCGTTGTGATGATTCACTCACTTGGAGGTTCACGTGCTAATTGGCTTCACACGCCAAACCCTCAATAGGGTGCCGCACAACCAATACAAGATGAGGATCATACAAGCCACGAGCAATCCACTAGAGTACCTTTTGGCTCTCCACTGAGGAAAGGTCAAGAACCCCTCACAATCACCACGATTGGAGCCAGAGACAATCACCAACCTCCGCTCAATGATCCTCGCTGTTCCAAGCCGTCCAGGTGGCTGCAACCACTAAGAGTAACAAGCAAAATCCACAGCGAAACACGAACACCAAGTGCCTCTAGATGCAATCATTCAAGCAATGCACTTAGATTCACTCCCAATCTCACAAAGATGATGAATCAATGATGGAGATGAGTAGGAGGGCTTTGGCTAAGCTCACAAGGTTGCTATGTAAATGAAAATGGCCAAAGGTGTGAGCTTCAACCGGCCATGGGGCTTAAATAGACGCCTCCATAAAATAGAGCCGTTGTACCCCTTCACTAGGCACAACTCGGGATGACCGAACACTCTGGTCATGTTGACCGGACGCTGAACCTCAGCGTCCGATCGCCCGACGACAGCCACGTGTCCCGATTTCAACGGTCACTAGAGTTGATCGGACACTATGCATAATACTAACCGGATGCTAAGCCACCAGCGTCCGGTCGTTTCTAGTAAGGTTCCAAAAATGCCTTTTGCCCACCAGACGCGTTCGGTCAAGCATGACCGAAACCTACCAGCGTTCGGTCAGAAACCCTAGCTTCTGTGTGCTGCCTAACAATAGGACTAGACACACCTCACCAGCGTTTGGTCATTCAAGACCCAGTGTCTGGTTGTTTGACCGACGCCAGCATCTTTGCTGGTACAACTAACCGGATGCACTGGTTCCACTAGAACCAGCGTCCGGTCACCTTGTGACCAACGAGACTAACTCCTCTTCACCTCTAACTTCTTCACCCTTGCTTAAATGTGCCAACCACCAAGTGTATCACCTTGTGCACATGTGTTTGCATATTTTCACAAATATTTTCAAGGGTGTTAGCATTCCACTAGATCCTAAATGCATATGCAATGAGTTAGAGCATCTAGTGGCACTTTGATAACCGCATTCCGATATGAGTTTTACCCCTCTTAATAGTATGGCTATCAAACCTAAATGTGAACATACTCTCTAAGTGTCTTGATCACCAAAACAAAATAGCTCCTATGGTTTATACCTTTACTTTGAGCTTTTTGTTTTTCTCTTTCTTCTTTCCAAGTCTAAGCACTTGATCATCATCATGGCATAATCATTGTCATGCTATGATCTTGATTTGCTTCACCACTTGAAGTGTGCTACCTATCTCATGATCACTTGATAAACTAGGTTAGCACTTAGGGTTTCATCAATTTACCAAAACCAAACTAGAGCTTTCAGCGCCCCTGCTCCTCCAAAACCGAGCGCCCGAGCTTCTCCACACCTCCCTCACTCGCTCTGTCGCTCACCGCCTCGCCCTGTCGCTCTGCCCCAGAGCGCGGACGTCGAGCACCACCATAGCCGTCGAGCTGAGCTCCATGGTCATCTCGTTCCTCTGCTCTGGCTTTTCCTTAAGCCCAACCAACCCCGCTTCCTCCTTCCTCAGTTCGCACCGCACCTCCCCAATGTTTCGTTTATCCAGCTTTGCCCCTACAGCTCGCCGCCACCGGTGCAACCATCGCGACTGCAGCAGGCGTGCATGGCTAGGGCACCACCGGCCATCGTAGGCCAGGTTGCATGAGCCCACGGCCGTGCTCTACTGCTGTGCCCCTTCGGCACCTCTCCCTCATCGCCGGCAAGCACCCCATCGCCGACAACAACCTCACCGGTCGTAGCCCGTCGATTCCCTCCTTCCTGCGTCGAGAGAAAGAAGAAGAGGGGGTGAATCATAAATAGAAGCTTTTTCATGTGTTCACTTTGCATAAATGCCAGACATATATAATTACATATATGGGCTTAGTTGGTTCCTAAGATCTCTAGGGTTCCGAATGCAAACGTATTTTTCTTTTTTGGTTTAATCTTTTCTTTTGAAGATTTATGTGCTAAACTTTGGAAAATCGTGATAATTAGTAGAAAAATCATAAAATAACAAATGTGTGCTTTTTGGAATCCTTGTGAAAATATATACGCATTAGACCTATAATATGGCATGTTTTAGTTTAAATATTTTTCTGTAAAAATAGATTTATGTAGGTTATGTTTTGAATACTATTTGTACTTGTGTTTTTATAACTGTAGTTGTATTGCTCAAATAAATGTGAAATTTTTATGGAATGCTACTTAGGTTATGGTTGATGTCTGGTAAAAATTTCAGGAGTTTATGATTTATAGTTTAAGAGCTATAAAAATAACAAATGCCCTGTGTTGCTTTGCTCCTATTCTGAATAGGCCTGAATGCTTGTGTTAATTGGCTTAGCTAAGTTAGGAATCATGCCTTCATGAAAATAAATGAGTTGAAGTACTTTTCTTAATCTTTTCAAAAAGCTAAAGATCATAATTTTTGGTTAAGTAGATTTTTAGTTATAGTTGCTTAAATTTCTGTGGTTGTTTCTGTCCAAACCCAGATAGGGTTGCCTTGTTGGTAATATGTGGCCTTATTAATAGTAGAATTAGCTCTAGATGTTTATAAAAAGGTTGTTTACAATTTGGTAAGCTTTCTAAAAGTCTAGAACCACATTTATTGGACATGTAGAACTCTAGCTATAGCTGTTTAAAGTTGCATATCAGATTCTGTCCATGTTTTGGACAAAGATGCATTTATTGGACTAATTGATCTTGTTAACTGTAGAATCATCTTAATATGAGAATAATAAAGTTGTAGGTAACTTTATAATATTTTAAAAAAGTTATGATTCATGTTTGTTGGAGGTCTAGAACTCCAGTTATGCTTCTCTAAAGTTTCTATCAGTTTTCTGTATATAATTGTACCACTGCTGTTTGGGCTACATGTGCAGTTTTGCTTATGTAATTATTTTTATGGTGTAAATGATGTTTGTTGTGGATGTAATGAATAAAAAAGTTTTAGTTAATTTCATAATCTTGCTTGTGTTCAAATCTCATGATCATAGGCCTGATAGTTTAGGAGTTATGAATTTGACAAATGATCTGTCATGTTTGGTCTATGCTCTGTGCAGATTTAAAGGATTTCATTGTTTGACCTAGTTAAGTATGAAATCATGTCTTAGTGATAATATAAGAGTTATATTTATTTCCTTAATCTTTCCAAATTATCCTATATCACCCCTTTTGGTGTTGTAGAGCTCCAGTTATAAGCTTGTGAAGTTGCATGGCAGAATCTGTCCAAGTCTGGACAGAGGTGCTCAATTGTGCTTTATTGACCTTTGTTATTGTGGAATCACCTTATGATGATAATAAACATGTTTTAGATAATTTAATAAGATTTATATAAAGTTAAGGTTTATGCTTGTTTGATGTATTTAACTCCAGTTATGCATTTTTGAAATTGCTACTATTTTTCTGTCCTAATTCTGTACAGATCTGAAATATTGGCATATTTGATCATATTAACCTATGAATTAGCTTTTGTAATGAATAACAAAGTTTTGGATAATTTCATTAGCTTTACATAAAGTCTAGGGTCACCCTTTTTGGATACTTATATCTCCTGTTATGGTTAAAACGAGTGACTGTTGTGCTGCTGTCCAGATTTCTATACATGTGCTAGGTGATTGCTTTAGCTTGCTCTTATTTTGGCTAAACATGTTGGTTAGTTCTTGATCGATGCATGTGTTCAATATCTGAACTTAAGTTCACTTGTGTGCCATGCCTAATATGCTTGCTATCCCTCTATAATAGGTTGTGTGATGTTTAGTTAAATAACTCTAGGTGCATATATGTCTTGCATGATCTTATGTTTGCATTGAATGCTATTATGTGATGCACCTCGTATTACCATTCTTCATATTCATGCATTTACATCTTGCATCTCATCTAGGTACGCTAGATGGACCACGTGAAGGACATGATGTTAGAGCCGAACCCGAAGACAGTGTATGGTGGACCTATCCCGAAGATGGAAGGACCCCTAGGGTACATTCCTGAACAAGAGATGCTCACCAAGCGAGTATCATCTAACAAACACTAGCCTAGTGTTGGATCCCAGGCAAGCCTCGAAACATTCTAAGCCTCCTACATTTTTATAAATATCACTTGAGTTCTTTTATGTTTGATGCATTAGGTTATAAGAGTTGATTAAAACCACTTGATGCATAGAACTACCTTGTCCAAAAATATACCTTGAACCCTATGTAGGTCCAGGATCGAATGTATGCTTAGCGATGCTTAGACCGGTAGATATCGGGTGATTTCCTATCACCTACGAGATATAGATGGATACCAAAGCACGGTTGGCTATATTTGCTATCGTGGAAATAACCATGTGTTGATGAATAAAAAGGAGACCGGACGGGATTGTGATAGAGAAGCAACAAGGCATGGAGATCTTGGGTGCCTATCTATCCCCGTCTATGTTGGTTAAGGACCGATTCACTGTACGTCCTCACGTCATGTTGAACGCATGCCTATCACTTAGTTGGCCGGATAACTCGTTCTGACCATGAAGCTGAGTAGCTCAACTCAGGCCGGAAGCCGAGAAGTGAAAGAGCGCACTCTGGTGGTAGTAAGGATGTGCGGGGAGCCATCGACGTAAGTCTGAGGGTAGATTGACGTCCTGGCAGAGTGGACTCCCTAAGAGTGCGGCGCTGCTCGGGCCCGCAAATTTAGTTCCTAAGTTGTACCAAAGGTGACCTAAGACTACCTTAACGCAGGTATATCTGGGTTTGTGTTAGGAATAATTCCCTAGTTGGGTAGGAATCAATTCGAATTACCGTCTCTCCCGGATAGTGAGAACTTGACTAAGCAGCGGCAACATAGAGTAACTTAATGGAAACTTGATGGTTATGATGATGATACTCATATTACTACACCAGCTATGGTTACTATTGCCTATTACTAAATGATATTCCACATGTCTGGTACATGTTAGTTGCTAATCTAGAAATGAATAGCTATAATTAACTTGGTTACCGAATTGTAAAATGTATAGCTCAACTAGTGGCTTTTATGCAAAATTTTGTCAAGCTAGCTCCACCTATAAAGCCTTGCATACTCCTTGGTGTCATTTTATTTCTGGTTTATGATGGGTAAGTCTAGCTAAGTACATTCGAGTACTCAGGGTTTATCCCACCATGTTGTAGGTGAAGTTCTCGGCCTGCTGAAGATGGTGGCTAACCGCTGGTGGGCTCGGTGCCTCTATATTTATTTCTCATCTATATGCTTTTATCAGAGGATGTCACTTATGCTAGCAATGTATTTGGAACTTATATTAATATAATCATTTGAAAGCTATGTTGTTTTCACTAATCGGTTTTGAAACTCAAACTTGTACTATTATTTGTGAACCCATTTGTAATATTATTTCTGCTGCAACTCTATGTATGTGATGTGTATTTGCTTAATCCCCCGATCTTGGTTATGATGTTGGTTTACCGAGGTCCTTCGTGACACTTGGCGGACTATCTGGTTTATATAAATGAAAGTATGCGCGCGTCAACATGCTAAACGGGGACAACCGTACTTGATCTTGTATAAATTGGGTGGTTCTGTCATAAAGACTCCCTTGAAGGGATGCCCGAACCCCTTCATGCCGTGAAGCTATCCAATTTGGTATGCTTTTTTCTTGTGACCTTTTCCTTCTTGTTTTGATATTTTGATTGATTTCGAGTTGCCCGTTTTGAAGAGACTTACAGGCTATAAATCCCGGCTGTATCTTCCGAGAGGGTCAAAAGGCGTGGTTCGACAAGCCACCTAGAGGGAGGCTGCGCTTGCCAAGAAGAAGAAGAAAATCGAGAAAGTTCGGAGGAAGTTTGATAAGGAGAAAGAGATCAACTGGCAGGTCCGTGGTGGCGAGAGCTGGAGTGACATGGAGGTGGAGCTCGAGTCGGAGGAGCCCATGGAGACGGCTGATGATGCGAGTTCCTCGAAGGACGAGGGGGACAGGGGTACTATTGTGACCTTGGTGGAGCATCGTAAGCCCATGGCTGCGCCCATTGGCGGCTGGCGTGGTACGGAGGTGCACAACGACATTCGTGAGTTGAGGAAGCACGCCACGAGTGAAGACGCCGCCCTCAAATGAGAGGCAAAGCGGGCGCGGGTGCCGCGCCCTTCAGAGGTGTCGTCGGCTTCGCGGCCCCTGCTCCAAGTGTGGCAGAGCACGCCGGTCATTCGGGGGGATGTGATAGTTCCCCTACGTCTTTGGGGTCGACGTGTGTGTGCGACCCCCAACGGGGAGATGCCCCGACAGTTGCTCCAATGGTTTCGCCATGAGCTAGCGATCGCGGCCGTTCGTGGGCCGATCGGGGACCAGCTGGGTCACCCCCTCCCTCGGTTGATGTGAGGGGGTGTGGGTCGTGACCCTCGAGCGATACTCATTTGGTCAGCTTGTCGTCAGCCAGTCGGGGCTTCAGGGTTCTGCCGCTTTCGTTTAGGTATGTATTTATGCTTCCCTTTGTTCTCATAGTTGAGTTTTTTAGTGTGACTAACTTGCGCTTGTGCCCTTTTTTCTTTCTCTTTCTTTTTTTCTTTTGCAGCGGCCAAGAGCTGGTAGGACTAGGGATCTCCCCACCTCCCATGTGAGAAGAGTGGAGACCCAACCTATGGTGGGTTGCGATGAGCAAAAGGGGAAGCAGGCTGGTGGCGGCGTGACCTTCCTTAATGGGGGTTACATCTTCCCGATCGGTCGTGAGCACAACGGCGGTCGTGATGGCAGTGATCCCCGTGGTGACGATGGAGGCCGAGTTGGAGGTGACTCTTGCGGTCCCTCCCCCGCTAGTCGTGGAGGAGGAGAGGAGGGAAACCGGGCTCCCTGTCTCACACGGTGGAGGAGCGCATGGTTCGCCCACCTGGTCAGAGCTAGAGGGGTCTAGAAAAGCCACGGCCAGGCCAGAGGTAGAGCAGCCGCCGGTGAGCCATGGAGTCCTAGTGGCGGACATCCCCTTCAGCAGTGAGGAGGACATCGGGGTAGAGACGCCAGCCATCCCATCATCCCGGGAGTTGGTGATGATCCAGTCGTTGCTTGATACTGCAATGGCTGGATCTTCTAGCGGGTTAGGGGTGACCCACGAGCTGGTGTGGCCTTGCCTCGGTGAGCCGAGAAAGGCCTGGTTCATCCCGCTGCAAAAAAACAACACCCTAGGTAACAACCACATCTTATATTGCCGAATCAAAAACAACACCCTAGGTTACAACACGTCCCGCTACAAAAAAACAACACCCTAGGTAACAACCACATCTTATATTGTCGAATCAAAAACAACACCCTAGGTTTCAGCAACATTTGGTTGTTACCGCTTCTATTTTACAATATGAAAGCAAGTTGTTTGATCGTTTTTTGGAAGTGCTACAACATGCACTACAGGACGGCATGTAGCCAAGCGATAGCTTTAGGAGCAATCTAATTCGGGGAGGAGGGCTCATCTTTCCTCCTTCCTCCTCTTTCTCTTCTTCCTCCTCTGCATCCATGGCTAAAAAATTTAAGAGAAACCCCTAGGGGAGCTCCATGGGGTAGGGGGGCTGGCGCCCCCCCCCCATGTTGAGTCCGGCCATGGTTGGCACATATGACTACCTTGACCATTTTATTGCATCGCTGCCGTCTCTAGGATTAGTTTGTAGTGTATTATAATAATAAAGGAATATAGTTAGCTCTATATCCATATTATATTGTGCCTTGTACACATGCACAATATATATTGATGTAAGATCAACATATGATCAAATGGGAGGACTACCTTGCATAGCTTGTATATATAATAATATAATACTAACAAGCATGCTCGTGTGTTGTAATGGAATCTAATACATATAGAAATCTGGCTCCATATCATCACTAGACACGAGTTGCTAGCGTGGATCATGAGTCCAGGTCAGATACGATATATGGAGAGCGCGTCCCAATATATGTATTGAATCGGATCCTATATCCATAATCACTAGATACGAGTTTTGTTCTAACTCATATGAGTATAAGTCAGAAGTTCGGGTCAAGTAAAAAATGGGACAAAAGAAACTCGTCATTGTCCATGTAGTCAGGGAGAGGTGGGCAAAAAAATGAGATGAAATTTTGGCTCTTTAATATTAATATGCTAGCGAATGTGCTCGTGCGTGCAACGGAACCCAATAAGTGTAGGAATTTTGTACTCCGTATCATTGCTAGTGTGAGTTGTTCTAACTTGTACGAACTCAAGTCATGAATCTGGGTCACATACGAGATACGTAGACCCAAACGTATTGGAATCAGACTCCATATTCATCATCGTTAGATGCGAGTTGTCATAACTCGTATGAGTATGGGTTAGGAGTCCAGATAAAACATGAGGTGAAGGACGTGAGTGCAGTTTGGGAAATAAAAGAAATTAGGACATAGAGCATCTCCAAGAGTACCCAATAATCCTTCCCAATCCATGATTTTTGGGAGGAATGAAAAAAATCAATTTCCAACAACTCCCAAACTCACCTCCCAATCTTTTGGCACTTGGTAACCCCCCCGCCCCACTCCCCCTTGCGCGTAGCATCTCCATGAACCCAATAATCTTTCCCAATCCACGATTTTTTGGGAAGAATGAAAAAAATCCATCTCCAACAACTCACAAACTCACCTCCCAATCTTTTGGCACTTGGAAAAAAAAACCTTTGCACGTAAAGATGCGCGCAGTCTGGGTCGCGCCCTATCTTCTCCTAAACGCCCATATCCTTCGGCCAATCTAAAGGTGGAATGGCGGGAAAAGAATAAAGAGTAGAAAAAATGTTCCTGATGCAAATATAAAAGAGAGAAAGAATATATAAAAATAGTTAGGATAATTTAGATATAGTATATATTTTCATATGTAAAATTGTTTGCTATATTTTAGTAGTGAGTTATTAGAAACTATTGGAGATAATCTTATTTATTCCTCCAATACTTTTGGGCGAGTTAGAAAATTCCATGGTTTTGAAAATAAATTCTTGGGAACTCTTGGAGATGCTCTAAAAACTCTCCAGACAGACGTTAGTTAGGGAGAGATAGGGCGAAAAAATAGATGATGAAAAAAATTCTCTCTTTAATATTAGATATAGATAGATATAGGTTATGAGACAGAACTCAGAATAAACTACCGTCAGATCTGGTCCGGTAACTTGTTTTTGAATCCTGGGTCTACAGAAGTTCGTGTTGATGTTTTGTTGGGCACTTTTCCAATATTTCAAATGCCTGAATTTTAAAATGATTTCACGCAACACTCTCGTACCTCTAACTAGTATAAGTAAATTATTACTTTTGTGATTTATTATTTGTTTTTATGTCATAATATATCAAATTTTGTCCTTATCTTCCTATAGAAAATAATTGTAAATTGTTAATTGTCTTTGTGCTAACACAAATCAGATTCTGTCGGGTTTGTGGTTTTGTGTAACGGTTTTTTTATTCTCGGTTTTAAAAATTGCAGATTGTGTTTATAGAAATTGCAACAAATGAAATTTGTAATTTTAGTATAAAATATATACAATAACCGCCGTCTGAAAGGAAACTAAAATTCAGGCACCTTAATTTTAGCAAATCGCGTGGAATTTGTCTCAGCAAGCATCTTAGATTTATAGCCTTGATAATTGTTACTAGAACTGTTTGATCTGTTTTATACCATTGTGGAAAAGCCTTGAATGATGAATCAACTTCGAGCACCATCATTCTTTTATGAGCGTGTACTTGAATAATGATCTGTTTGCTCATCATATTTGCACGTTAGTAGTATACTGATATTTATCATTCTAATGTTGTGCTCAGATAGGCTTTGTAGTGGGTTCACCAGTGTGTGACCGCCTGGCTAAACATTTGACAAGACATGAACAGCCAAATAGCAGATTCTACTGATTCTAGTATAGCAATCGTAATCGCATTATAGAAACATGTCTATTTTACAAGTGTCACTAGCATGACCAAAACTATACAAACTAAGCTAACTGAACCAGCATGCCAGCTGCTCCTTCCTGGCGACACAGAGGGGACGCTCCGCGGCGGCGCGTGGTGCTCTCGCGTTTGCTCGTGCCTAAACCGCGGGTTGGACCCGTACAGCAGCAGGACGCCGTCGATGTCGTCCGCGCTGAGCTCCACCTTCCTTCGCATGGCATCGATGTAGGGGTACATGATCGCCTCCGGCGACGACGAGTGCCCTAGCCCGAGGATGTGCCCGATCTCGTGCGTCGCCACGGTCTCCAGGTCCACGGCCGAGTCCCCCGTGTCAGTGTCACTGCCGCCCACGTCCACTGACCAGTGCTCCGCCGCGTCGAAGTGGATGTGCCCGTCTTCCGAGGCGTACGCGTGGGCTAACTCGCCGTACCGCCCGTCGAACGGCGAGCCGTCCCCGTGGTCGCCCTCGTAGAACCCCACCATGATGTCGGGCTTGCCGTGGTCGTAGTCGGTCTCGACGAACTCCACGGGGATCACCCTCGCCCACCGCGCGAACGCGCTCCGGAATGCGGCGCGCACGGCCTCGGGCGGCAGGTAGCCGCCGACGGTGGCCGTAGGCGAGACTGCGTACGTCAGGACCCGCGGGTGCGGGCGCGTCCGCGTCCACCGCGGCTGGTCGTCGAGGAACGTGAACCGGCTGCCAGTGCCAGCTGCCGCCGCCTCCGCCGAGAGGGACACGGTCACGAACATGCCGTCGCCGTCGGCCATGCCGCAGCGCTTGGTCATGATCCGGCCGAGCGTCGAGGAGTCGAGCCGGCCGGTGACCGGCAGGCTGAGGCTGGACTGGTACCGCCTCACGGCGGCCTCCATGTGCTCGTCGAACACGTCGTCGTGCTCGTGCGCCGGCCGGGGCGGCTGCATGTACCCGAACCTCTCCAGGTACCTCTTCAGGTCGGCGAGGCCCGCGACGCGGCTGCCCCGCCGCGCGTCATGCAGGTGCTCGAACGAGCGCCACGAGACGCCGTCCGGAGGCCGGTGCAGCCCTGCAGCCGGCACGGGCCGCGAGGCGGCTACATGGAGGCACGAGAGGACGCCAAGTAGCACCAAAAGGAAGCACGCGGGAGCACGGCCGCACGGGAACACGAACATCGGAGGCCACACAGGAACACGAACAACTTTTAATTACTTCAGGTATATATATGGAAAGTATAAAGTTTCGGAAACGGAAGTCTCGGAAATCACAAAGTTTTTCTTGTGTACAAATCGGAGTATCGGACACGGAGGTCTATCCTAGTCGGACCTAAACACAGCAGACTCTGAAACGGTTCCATCGGACACGAGGTCTATTCCTAGTCGGACCGAAACACAGCAATCTCTATAAAGCTAGCCATCCCGATCGAGGTAGCGACACATTCTGAATCATCCCGATCGAGGTAGCGACACATTCTGAATCTGTGCACTTCCGCACAGATGGCTTGCTCTATTCTGACGCCGCGCATTTCGAGCGTCTGCCACCGTGCGCCGCAGCTCTCCCCGTCGGCGCGGCCGTACCAGTCGGGCCGCGTCGTGTTAGTACAGTGGTCACCGCCGACTCGTGGCTGGTTCAAGCTGAACTTCGATGGATCTGTCTACAACGACGGCTCAGCGCGAGCTAGCATCGGTGGCGCCATCCGCGACGCCGCCGGCCGAGTTGTGCTCGCGTTCGCCGAGCCCACGGAACACTCCACGGTTGGCATCGTGGAGGCGCGCGCGATGATCCGCGGTCTTCGTCTAGCGCTTGGGCTCCACCTGCAGCGGCTCGTGGTCGAGGGAGATGATCTCGTGCTGGTGCAGCTGCTCCGTGGCGAGGAGACGCAGACACGAATCCCCATGGCGTTGCAGGAGGAGATCCACGGGCTGCTTCGCTGCTTCTCCGGGTGCGACGTCAAGCACGTGTATCGGGAGGGAAATCAGGTGGCGCACACTCTCTGCCGCCAGGCCTACCATTGCCCGGGAGTGTGGGTAGGGATCGTGCCGTCCGTCGTGTTTGACAAGGCCGAAGAAGATCGACGTGGCGTGTTGCACGAGCGTGCTGTGGTGGTCCGCTGATCGACGAAAGAAGCTGTGGTGGTCCGGTGATCGATGAAAGAAGCCCTGTGCAAGAAGGCGACCTTTTGGAGAATGGAGAGTGAGGCGACACAATCCGGGTCAAGAATGAGGACGTACGCAAGTGTGGCAGAATGAACAATGAAGGATCAACAGCGCCTAAGCTTTCCAGGAAATGCGAGCAAAGCACCGTGAACCAGAGCTGATGCGCGAGGATCATTAAGGCTGCTTTGGATAGTTGTTTAAATTTTTTCCTTGTGTACAAATTACACAAGTGTTGATGTATTGTTATTGCAAGAATTATTCAATCTGCGACGTATTGTATCCCTATATGATTATCATTTTTTAATGTATAAAAGTTGTTGACGATTCCTGATGAAGTCCAGTATTAAGAAGCATGCTACAATGCGTTTGTGATAATGATAACGCGAAACTGCAAATGACAATTGACAACGCTTCCGGCCACTCAACTCTTCCCGATAAATCGGCCATTGCCAGCAGCTGGAGCTCGTGCAGCCGCCTCTTCTCTCCTGAATTAAGCTGCGGTAACTCCACGCCATCACTAGCCCCCCTTCACTCGTTCAGGTATCAATGGCATTATCTGACAACATTGACTGTATTTGAAACCCTGCCAAAGACTACCTCCAAAATGAATTGAATCGAATCAGCTGCTAGTTGAATCCATCTCTGATCTAAAACTGTTTATTTACAACAAAGAATTTCAGCTCTCTATCAACAATCCCTAACAAAATTTTGGCGCATTTGGGGAGGGGAGCATGAAAGGAAGTTAAAGTAAAACAATGTTGGAATGCTGTCCGTTAGATGTGCAGTTGTATAGGAGCAAAATTGCCAGGATTTACAGTTGAATTGCTTCCTTCCCGTTAGTTCGATGAGTTCGTCTCGAGCTTGATTTCTTATCCCGTGTTCGCTTCCCTGATAACTTCTTGGTTGCAGAAGCCTTCCATGGTTCCTTTGCGGCATTGTCTGGAAGCATCTTTCTAGGTTGGTAGCGCACAATGGGAGGCCGCTGGGGAGGCCAACTTCGTAAGGTAGCCTGCCTCTGTTCCAACAGTTCTCGGTGGTACGACTGTAAAGTAAGAATGGTGTAAGAAAAAAATAAGTAATCAATAATAGACAAAAAGAATAGAAGGTTAGTCGTTCTGGAATAAGCAGGCCATCACAAAGAATGTGCTGTTTTCCCTAAAGCAAAATCCTAGTTCTATAATCTATCAGCAATTTATGTCATAGCAAAACAGCGCACAGAAAATCAGTGGCAATAAATCAAACAAGAAAAACTGAAAAATACCTGAACAACGAAATCACGCCTTTCACAATCCAGGAACATGTCTGCAGTCCAATTAACTCGTGACCTTATTTTATCCCTAACTGTGCTGAAGCTTAGCTGATCTCTGGACGTGAAGCGGTCAACTTCATTGAACCAAAGGCATGTAAACAAGTTTGTTATGGGGATATGTTCCCTAATTATCACACAGCCCTCCGGGACGTCTGTTAATCAGAGTATACTGATATCAGGCAGGTATGCAGTGTTAGCAATATTAATAGGTCAGGGATCAGGGGGGAGAAGTAACTACCACTCGTTATAGGAAGCTTGGCTGATGAATAATGGGTTAGACCCTCTCTTTTGTAGAACTCTATCTGGTAGTCAATTGATGTGTTATCATATTTTCCACCAGCCTTGTTGGCCTCAGCTTCCTCAAAAACATCGAAGCGTCTGTAATGCCTGGAAATAGCAAAGCTAACATTCTTCCTCCACAAGAACCTGTAACATAAGTGTAGTTACACAAATCAAAACAAAACGGGACAAAACTGATAGAGCAAATGGAGCATTAGTCGCACTGGCAACTAGAGAACTTAATTTCTAACAGCATATCTAATTGTTCCCTGAGCTATGCGAAGAGTACATAGTGCAAAACAAGTGACGGTTTACCTTTCTAATACCTGATAAGGATCCCTCACCAGCTTAAGTTTCCCATCAATCCAAATTGAATATTGCACATTAGGAAAAAGCCAATGAAGTAAGAGCTTTGGAACCTGTAGGAGGAAAAGATCACAGGGGCCATAAATGATAAAACCAAACCCAATAAACTTGTTGATTCTGATTTGCATTAACGAATGTCAAGTCAAGCAAACATTCAGAATGGGATAACAAGGATAATATGGAGTCCAGTATTCCCTATTCACTTCATGGAGAAAAACAAAAAACAACATGGTAGATTACGAACAACACAGGTTTGGCTGAGAAAAATCAAAATCGCCAACTGCACAGGTACCTTTCCATTGAGCCTAGCATCTGTAAATGGTAGGTTGCGGACAACAACTACCCGCCACAGCCCGATTCTTTTAGTATGACCAATAGTAGTGGAGTTCTTTATTGCAGCTTCTGTTTCTTCATCCAGAAACATAAAGAAGCAAACTGTATCTTTTGAAAATTTGCTGATATTTTCTGGTTGTTGCATTACATCATAATTACCTGCGAAGTTTGTAAGCAAGTGTCCACAGTATTTGTAAGCAAGTGCACAAGCAATTTGTAACGAGGACTGAAATCCAAAGCAGTAGTTACCAAAAATAGCGGAGGCAACAACAGTCCTCTGGCACAGCTGCATCTCAGAACGATCAGCTTCATCTATGTCAAACCCAGTATTAAGACCAGGTATCTTCCCTCTTATAAATCTGGAGACAAACAGTAGGTTAGCTACAGCAAAAGAGATACTGATTTTGTAAACAGCCATTACATGATCTCGAGATAAAGTATATGAAATGTATGGGCATACCCACAATGTACAGTCATCGAGTCTTTTATGTCATAAGACTTATCTCGTTCCTCCAGGGATGGAAAACCTCCAAACAAAGAACCACTCTTTGACTCTTTGGGAATCAAATTCTCTTCAAACATATAATTTAATCTTTGAAGGACTGGTGACAATGATGGTTTAGCTGGTCTCAGTGCCAGAGCTTGCTCAACTGGCAAATAACAAACTGGACAGGCTATACAAGATTAAAATACATTAGTTTAGATTCAGAACTAAACTAGCACTGAATTGGAATAGTCAGGAATGTACACTTACGTCGTGGTCCAGTGCGTTTCCTATCAATAGGTGGAGGAGACAATGAGAAATTTTCACAAGAATGGTGATCCATAACAACAGCTGGTGGAAAACTCTGTATGAGTTCCTGAACTTGTTGTTTGCTATCGGATTGTTTTTCCATCTGTGATGTTGTATTCAAACCATTCACAGTCAGCGAACCTCTCTGAGCTACTGGTCTGCCCGACAATGTCCAAACAGGGTTCACAAAGCTCCGGACATGATCAGAAAACACAAGCATGGTCTCAACACCAGGTGATGCATCTTCATCTAAAACAGAAAAAAAAATAGTAGGTCAATATTGGAACACACATACTATGGTGAAAAAAAGGACAAGAAAACATATACTTACAACTGAATGTTACATCTTACTTCAGTATGGAATTTTTTACAACAGATTTTTCAGTCCGGTTATTATTCAAACTAATAAAGTTTAGCACACAACATTGGGTTTCACAAACAGAAATCCAGTTGAATCACTAACATGGACAGATGCATGTGAAAAATGTGCTCTAACTGCAGCTGCAAGCTCAGAAATATGTTAATGGCATTAGCTGTAGTAGGAGATAGATTTCTTGTTTGGCATATTGCTAGAAAAACATTCAATTACACCAAATGCCAGTGAAATTCTTTTCTTATTTTCTCAATAAATTTGCAAACTAATGAAAAACTGGAGCAAGAAGATGGCGTGCATCTATAAGTAGAAAGCCATCCCCTAAAATTTGTCAGACCTTAACTTGGCATCACATAGAATATTTTATCCGTTAGGACCTTGATATAAGGTTTGGAAACCTTTAGCTTCCCACTGCTTCAGGAGGGGAATAAGACCCCAAGTCTTAAATTAGACTCAGAAGAAACAAACCAACTTTTTGTCATTGTAATTTGTAAATTGTAAGTTGGTAACAATGAAAGAGCATGGAAATTGGCTTCTTGACAAAATGTACCAAATATTCTAGTGAATTATTAAATGTCAAATTAAAATGGTCAGCAGAAGCCAAATGAGGTGCATACTGAAAAGAAAGGACCAGGCACAAACACAAATGTGCAGTTTACCTATAACGATTTTAAACAAACAGCTGTTGCAATATGAGCCCATCTACAAAGCTGGCACTACAAAGGCACAACCCTTGCTAGAATCATCACCAGGTATAAACTTGTAGAAATGCCTAAGCCACATTAGCTAGATCAAACACTATATCTCTCAACAAGTATGTACTTCAGTTCCAGAAAACTGGTTGATCCGCAGTCAGAACCATAGAATTCAAAACTTCAGATCACACTCCCAATATTATTGTTCAATCTCTCAATGCAAATCGCCCAGACATTGAGACTGATCAGAGTGGCCTGGACTGCAAGAGTATAATATACTAATCCCCTTTGCATCATATCAGTCAGCTAAAGTCAAAGTTGATGCGGGATAAAGAATGCGCAATAACACACGCTAAGATCCGAAAACACGTGTCTAAATAAACATAAAGTGTGCATAAGGTACAGAGAAACATTGACGTGGATTATAGAATAATATCACTTGCAAGTTGCACTGTGTCATTTCCCTGAACTTACTGGCTACACAATCGCGACAACAATTCGCAATATATAATCTAGTCTAGTGACTGAAACAGCATCATGGATTAGAACTGGAACACGAGGCAAGGCAACCACCACCTTTACTGACAAGTGATGAGAAGAGGAAGCAGAAGGCGACGGCGACGGCGACGACGAGGAGGAGGAGCATCCTCTGGTAGCGTCCGGCGAGCTTGCAGATCCGGGCGAAGACGCGCGGGCCGCCGGCGCCGGCGCCGGCCCCGCCGAGGGACATCTTCGCGGGCTTCCGCGCGGCGAGCGGCGGGAACGGCGACGGCGACGACTGGCAGCCGCCTAGCTGCTGCTGCGGCAGCGATCCGTAGCTCCCCGACGACCTGACCCCCAGTGACGCCCCGCCGCTCATGCCGCCACCGCAGGGGCAGATCCAGCTTCCGGTGCTGGGATGCACGGGCGCACCCCGAATTTTTTCAGCTTCCACACATACCCCTCGCTGTAACTCACGAGTGATTCGGGCTCGTGATCACTGGCTCGGCCCGGGCATGCGCGGCGGCACAGTGCGGTGAAAAAAATGAAAATGACGATCCGAATGAATAAAAAAGTGTATTCAGTGTGCATACTGCACTTTCTGGTTTTACCCGCGCGCTTTCAGCAACTCTTATGTTTTGTGGAAATTCATAAATTTGTAGCCCCGTTTCCTAGTTTAGTTTGGACGCATAAATTTCGCATGCATTTTACGGGCTCGCATGCGCTCCAACCAGAGAATCGAAGCCTAGGAGTTCCGCGTGTTCTCTTTCCATATATTGTCTCTTTCGTTGCAAACTTGCTATACTTTTTCGATGTCTTGGGTTGTAACGTGAAAGTCAGAACACGCCCGATCAACGTGTGGGGGCTTTCTATTCTGAAGAACGCTGGTCTTTCCGAACGATAATGCTATGCCACGCGCGTCTGTCCGTCCGAACTGACCAACCCATCCGCGCCGCTCACCTATGTATCGCACGGCCCCCGCCCCACTCCGCGCTCACGGCCGCCGCCCCAATCCGCCTCCCTCCCGTTGCACGCGTAGTCTGCTCCCACCCGCCGCGCACGCCGCCTGCTCGGCTGAGCCAAGGTCGGTGCTAGTTGTGCTGACGTTGGTGGTGCTCGCGTGCCGCCGCTCGCTGCCGGCTTCCACACCGACGCCTGGAATCAACCGGCCCCAACCTTCCTAGGTTGCAAAACGCATGTTTGAAGTGTTAATAGATGTTTAAGATATATGTTTCAAATGTTTTTAAATGGATGTTGCAATGGTTATACACGTATGTTGCAAGAGTTTGTTTAAAATGTTTCATCTGTTTCATAAATATGTTACGAGTGTTTTATCTGGATGTTGCATATGTTGCAATGGCTATGTTGCAAATGTATGTTCCAAATATTTCATCTGGTTGAGACCTATGTTGATCTGAGTGTTGTAAAAGTAGATCCGGATGTAGGATTATTGAGCGAGGAAGAGAGAGCTAGCGCGGGAGCCATGGCGGCGTCGATGTGGACAGGCTGCGCAGCGCCAGTGTGGAAGAGGCGGGGGAATCATCCGAGCGGCATGGAAGAGACGAGCGCGAAGCGGTGTGGAAGAGGCGGGCGAGAAGCCGGTGTGGAAGAGATGGGGCCGAGTCATCCAGACGGCGTGGGCAGTGGAGCGGAAGAGAGCGGTCCGAACGAGGGGACGGGAAGCAGAGCTGGTATGGGTGGCGGAGCTGGCACTAGCGGCACGCGAATCCGAGAGACCAGGATGAAGCAGGCGCGGGTGTCCAGGCACGCGCAACCGTCTGAACGCCCGAGCGCTAGTCTTTCCGCTTTTCGAAACTGTGCCGACTAGGCAGCACCTACAAAATACCTTTTTGAAGTAAAATGGTGAGAATGATGTCAGACGGTGCTAACTGAACCCATGGTTTACAACACACAGTATGTTTGTTTTGCGTCTGCGTCCGTCATACTTCTTTTACTGTACAATAACTTTTTATTGTACATAACTCTAGTTTTACTTCAAGTCAAACTTCTCTAATTTGAATCGAATTTATAGAAAAATATATTACTATATATAATATTAAACTAGTTTCATTACATCCACCATAAAATATCATTGGTAGTGTGTTTATTTAGTACTTTAGATGTTAATGTTTATTTCCTAATTTGGTCATGTTCAAGATGGACAGTGAGACAATGAGGCTATTAGATCCTTACATCAGATTTGGAGGTGATGGAGGTAGAGCGGTCAGCAGCAGCGGTTATAATCCGTGTGGGTACACACGTGAAAGGTGAGGGGAAACCAAC
Source organism: Miscanthus floridulus (assembly GCF_019320115.1). NCBI lineage: Eukaryota > Viridiplantae > Streptophyta > Magnoliopsida > Poales > Poaceae > Miscanthus > Miscanthus floridulus. The sequence continues at coordinate 92,871,518 of NC_089596.1, read as the reverse complement.
ACAATAGAAAAAACAGGGTCCCTAGGAGAGACCCTTGGAATGAGGGCTTGAGGAGGAATTTTAGGGCCTAAGTAAGAGCCCTGCTACAGATTCGTTTTCCCCCTTTAGCTGTCGGAGTTGTTCTTACAATAATGTTTTATGGTAATTATTTATTTTTCATTAACTTTCCACAACTAAACACATGGAATGAAACCCAACTGAACACATATTCATTAGCTTCATTTCATGATTATTTGGTTTGGTTGCTCTCCTTGATGTACTCTCATGGATGAACCATTGGCGTCAGTAGCGGTGGAGTTGAACAGTCCAAGCTGAAAAGAAAATCATATTGTATTCTGTTACACATGTTCCACAAACTAACAAGTAAGAATTAATTTATGCTTGTCATACATGATAATTACTCAACAAAGATAAAATATTCCATGAATTTTTCTCGTAAAAAGATAATAGTAATTACTTACTTCCACATTTAGTTCCAGCTGGCAGTGGCTTGGCACACACCTGTACAGCCCCAACAATTCTTGCGGCGCTTATGAAGTGCTCATCTTCAACACTAATATTATGACAAACACAAATCATGTGCAGCTTTTCGTATAGCTTGACAACATTTGCTGCTTGGTGGGGCATTCTCAATGCCATTTCTTATGGTTTTGTCGCAGCTAACAAAAACCGCCACCTTCTGGTAATAACAATCACCCTCACCCGAAGCTTGATGTCCTACAAATATAGTAAACACAAAGGCAAAGACAACAACTAGAAGGATTTCTTTTATAGTCATCAAGGAGACTATTTCCTCTATTTTAGCCTGAGAAATGATGAATATTGTCAATTTCGCTTGGTCCTTGCACCATGGACATCTACTTATAGTATATAGGGTTCAACATGACTACAATGTAGAGTCATAGAATCCTCCAATGGATATTAATTATCACTTCCACAATCTAAGTCATAAAGGACAAAAATAAATGTGTAGAAATCTTTGAGCAAAATAACAATTATACATTGAAATATGAGACAAGGAAAATAATAAATGCCAAGAAATCATGGAATCGTGATATAGGCAACATAGATATGCCCCATTTAATATGTTTGCCTTACCAAGAGGGCTAAAAAAAGCTTGTGATGCTTCTCATGTAGATTAAGAGCAACAACAAACAAAATTCCACAATACTCTCGTTGAGAGTGGTATGATGAACACAACATCAAGCATGAATTCTACACCACTTACACCAATCAACAAAATCGAGTTATTGAACTAAAGAACAACATCCTAATCACACTAGCATGTGCTATTCTAGATGATTGTGAGACACTAGAAATGTTTTCTGTGGAGGCAATCAACACGTCATGCCATGCCTCCAACCGTGTCTATTTTCATTTACTACTAGAAACGATACCATATGGACTTCTTATTCGGAGGAAGCCCAATATCATCTATTTATTTAGATTTTTGGTGGTAAATGCTACATTTTCAATAAGAAAAGGCTTGTTAAGTTTGAAAGAATATGTGATGTTGGATTTCTCCTAACTAATATAATGACAATTTAGCTAGGAGAAATTGGAGTGGAAGTAAGACTTATTTTGTTGCTTCTATAGTAGTAAGTTGAAAAACACTTGGTCAGATTTAGAGAGGTTTGATCTATAGCAAAACTAAAATTAAACTATAATATAATGTCGAATGGAGGGAGCACGCAATGGGAAATCGTGGGATACAAGTTCAATGTATCCTTGCTGTCATCGTGATTTATGACAAAGTTTTTACTCTCAAACCCACAGGCCAACTACTAACAAGGAATGATACTTCCTTCATTATAAGTTATAAGTCGTTTTGTTTTTTCTATATACATAGCTTTTGCTATATATATATAGACATAGTTTATATCTAGATATACAACACAAGACCTATATATCTAAGACCTAGCTATAGCCGGTGGCGGATCTAGAAACAATGCAAGAGGGAAGCTAAATAGTAGAAGGCTAGAAATCCCATGACATATCAGTGTCGGGTGGGGCTGAACGCCTAGACTTTGAACTGTTTCGGATTGGAGACTGAAGAGGTGTTCTTAACTGTTTCGGGCCATGTCCCAGAGTGCACATCCACCCCTGGCTATAGCGGTCTAGAATAACTAAATTAGATGTGAGTACAAATAGCAGTGTAGTGCCAAAAACAATTGTAGCCGGTTATAGCGGCACCTAAAGCTGGCTATTTATTTTCTCGCTAGAAAACGACTTATAATTTGGAATGGTATCTCTTTTAACTCTCTTTATTTCCTTGGCAAGCCAAACAAGAAGGTCTTGGAGTTAAATAATGTGCATCCCCAGCTCGCAATGAGTCCCCTCTGTCAACTTCTACCTCTACTTAATTTGCATCTCTCTGCCTATAGCTTGTCAGACGAACCCTCATTCCGTGACACCAAATTGCTTCAACCAAATGCAGCCTGAGGGATCCACTGGCGGTAGGCGGCAGCGCATGCTACGCGTGAACACTGAATAGTCCCATGCTTGGTGGGAGAGAATCAAACAGTATCGACGAGTCATCAAGCAAATCAAAGGAATAATATAACGTTCGAGTTCTCAGTCCATGCGTTCAGCGTTCACATGCCAATAAGTCGTGCATCCGGCATCCCACGAAATTAAGCACGATCGAACTCCGGCCGGGTCCGGGATTCTGTGTACGTGAAAAACGCGCAACAAGGAACAGAGATCCGACCCCCTGTTTTGGAACGAAAACGTGATACCCAACCCAACCATGACTGACTACAGGTGAAAGCCGCCAAGCCGGCCTCTTCCTGCAATCCTGCGTGCAAGGGCGGATCCATATTCATGGCGGTGGGTGCGGCTGCACCCACGAAAATTCTGAAAAAACTGTGATTATGTTTAATTTTTTATTATATATATGTACTCATACGATAAAAATCTATGTACCCACAAAGCTAACGCATTCTCCTTTTGCTCTGGCTCCGCCCATGCGTGTCGCTGCACGTGTGTCGTCGTCGTAGCGTCAAGTAACCGGTGCCGGGGCGCTTATGTGCGTCGCCGGCCTGCACTGTGCTTTCATCCATTCACCCGCCTATCAAGCATGCGGCATCAGCCATCAGCCGGTGGAACCTGGTGCGGGAACCCTGTGGAAGCGTCTGGTATAAAGATAGCAACGGGCCCCGATACCCGATACCCGACGGGTATTTGATCCATTAGAAGATAGGGATGTGATCATATATTTACCCGCGGACATCTAAATGAGCAAGAATCCATCCCCAACGGGTATAGCGGGTACGGGAACGTTCCCTGTTTACCCGTCCCCGTTACCCGTTGAGGAACCCGACTATTTAAGTTGTCATGCGAGTATTAGGCCCAAAGAAGCTCAACATAGGTATTTTGGCCAAAATCTGAACAATCATATATATAGTTTGTGTGTTCTAGGAACCCTAATTCAATTTTTTCTCACCATCTCCGTCAGCAGCACAAGCACGTTTGCCTCACGAGCGCTCGTGCCCCTCGCTTCCTCAGTTCGGTCTCTCTGTCACCTTTGCTTGTTCTCCTCGCAACCTCGCTCCTTCTCCTCGGCATCTCCGAGACTCCGACACTTATACCTGGGTGAAGAAGAAACGTCTCCTATTGTAAAGCTGCGACCCCAAGTGTCCTTTATCGGGTATGCAATACCCGTCGGGTATCTGTTACCCGACCGATGCCCGACGGGTACGGGGATGGGCAAGAATCTATATCCGAGACAGTTAACAGAAACAAAGACTGGATGAATTTTCCGTAGCGGGAAAGAGAACGTTCCAACGATGTACATCCACGTTGCCGTCCTCAGTCTGGTAGCGGCGTCGCGTCGGCGTGCACGGTGACGGTGTCTTCTGGAGAGCTCGGCACGGCATCGCGTGGTACGGTGGCGTGCCGGAGATCTATCTGCGGCCGGCAGGAGGAGAGTGGAGAGGTTAAGCACGGACAGCGTGGAACGGGGCCTGCCGGTGGAATGGAATGCATGATTGAGGCCGTGGGACGCGGGGGATTGACGTGGGCGACGGATTCGCTCTGCCGGCGGATTCTGTCGCACCAGCTACATACTGGTTGGTTACTCTCTCAAAAAAAAGGCTACTGGTTGGTTCAGGAAAGAAGACCCCGATCTAAAACGCAGCAGAAATGCCATTATTAGCTTCAGAGTGAAATTTCGTTCCACACAAGCAATGTAAAAAATGTTGGACACCATCACCTATCAATATATGTCTGTTTCTATATGGAGCCAAAAGGAATACATGCACCGGCTTCTCTCTCCCCTCTCAGATAACCGTTTTTCTCATCGCAATTCGCTCTTCGACATTCCTTATGCTCCACATCAATTAGGAATACCAATACCTCTTCAGCTCACTATAAACATCTGTGAGATCACTATTCTTCGTGATATGGAACTGCACGCATACGTGAAGGCTGGGGCAACACATCATCGTGTTGCGTTAGGGAAGTCTTGATGACCTTGTCCTTATTGGAGTACTAATCAGAGGATTCGTACTGTTTCCTGATAGAGCTTAAGCAGAAAGCCATTTGACATTTCTTTTGAAATTGTTGATCCGATCCAAGGAAAATGAACTCGTGTATCTGACTGTGCCTACTTTCCTCTTCGCTTTACCCGAAGAAATTAAAAGGAAATGAGCTGGTCAGTGATCACTCCGTGAGCTAGCAATCCGCAGGCGATCAGGACGATCTCCAGACGTAGATCCGTCCGTGCTGTTCTGACGCGGGTCCCACAACTACAGTCCCAACCATTGCCGGCTCGCCACGTCCCCCACATCCCCGGATATATAAACCGGCTGGAAGCAAACCCACCAAGCTGCAGCCACAGAACCAGCGCGGCGCGACAAACTTTGTGGCAATTAAGGGGGGAGCCCAGCAGCACACAGCCAAGCCTCCCGCGCAAAGCGAGCTTCGGCGAGGATGGTTGTTGGTGAGGCGGCCGCCGGCGGCAACGAGATGAGCCTGTCCAACATGGTGCTGGGCTTCTAGGAGGAGGCCGAGAGGGAGATGAGGTGGCCGGAGGACGCCTCCGCTACCGCCGGCGATGGCAGCGACGACGACGACGAAGGGTCCAGCCCCAGAGGCGGGCGCGCCGAGAGCGCGGCGTTCTGGCGGGAGCAGCGCTCGCTGCTGCATGTAAGTTCCTTCCCCTTCCCAGTTCCCATCGATGGATCCTGCATTTGTGCTCATCACGCGCCGCGTATTGTCTAGCCGTGACGACGTGACAAATCCGTGCGTACGTGTAGGCAGCGCTGGCCAAGACGAGCTCCGCCGAGGGCCGGATCCAAGCGGACACGGAGGAGGCCGTCAGGCATATGCGCGCCACGCCCGGCGGCGTCTGCTCCTGCGTGACCCGCGAGGCCCCGGCCGCGGGAGGCTGCCGGGGCTGCGCGCTCCGCTTCGTCGCCGAGCGGCTGCGCGACGCCAGCTACAACAGCGCCATCTGCATGTCCAAGTGGTCCCGCACTCCGGAAATCCCCTCAGGTAATAATAGTCGCTCTGGAACGAGCATGTGGCCAACTTTTTGGCCAGATCGTAGTGGTTGTTCTTGCTGCATCTTTTCAGCTATACGGAGTAGGCTGCAAGTGGAAAGGTCCATCTGTTCTTTTTTGTCCGGTTACAAAAAAATAGTTGTGCGTGATGTGTAATGGCACGACTGTGCTGTGCATATTAAACTCACATGCATGTTTCACATGGCCTGGCCATCATCGCCAACCACACCAAGTCTGATGAGTGCACACCGTTTCTGAATTTCTGCACGCTTTCGTGTGCGCAGGGGAGCACAGCTACGTGGGCGTGGTGGTGCCGACGAGTTCGAGATGGCGCGGGGCGGCGCGGAGTACAGGGCGCTGGTGGCCGCGCTGCCGGACCTGTTCGTGGGCCTCTCGGAGAAGCTGCGGGCCGTCGTCAGGGTCATGTGCCACGCGGCCAGGCAGTGCGCGCGCGAGAGCGGCATGCACATGGCCCCCTGGAGGAAGCACCGGTACATGGAGGCCAAGTGGCTCGGCACGCCGGAGCGCACCGGACCTGGAGGGGCTGCGGTGGCGGTCGGCTCGCCCGAGAAGCAGCCCAGGTTCAGGGCGTCCATGCTCATGCTCGATTTCGGCGGCCAGACAGCGGTGGAGGTCGTGTGATCTGTGATCACTACTCACCGATGATGATGAATAATCCATGCAATGATGAGAGAACGAGTATTTACTGTGTACGTGTGATACATCTCCTGGTTTCTAACGACGATGGATGGATATCTGGTGTGAGTGATCACGGTTTACTAAGATGCCACAGCGCGAGGACCTGAATACGATGATGTAGATACAGATGGTGCGGTCCCGTCGGGTATCGCCAAAACGTTCTCTTCCCCGCTACGAAGAATTCATTCCGTCCCTATCCCCATTAACTGTCTCGGGTATAGATTCTTGCCCATCCCTGTACCCGTCGGGCATCGGTTGAGTAACAGATACCCGACGGGTACTACATACCCGATAAACAAGGACACTTGGGGGCGTAGCTTTGCAATCGGAGACGTTTCTTCTTCACCCGGGTATAAGGGTCGGAGTCTTGGAGGTGCCGAGGAGAAGGAGCGAGGTTGCGAGGAGGACGAGCAAAGATGGCAGAGAGACCGAACTGAGGAAGCGAGGGGCACGAGCGCTCGTGAGGTAGGCGTGCTTGCACTGCTGGCGGAGATGGTGATGAAAAATTAAACTAAGATTCCTAGAACACACAAACTATATATATGATTGTTCGGATTTGGGCCAAAATACCTATGTTGAGCTCCTTTGGGCCTAATACTCGCATGACAGCTCACATAGTCGGGTTCCCCAATGGGTAACGGGGACGGGTAAACAGGGAACGTTCCCGTATCCACTATGCCCGTCGGGGATGGATTCTTGCCCATTTAGATGCCCGCGGGTAAAGATATGATCCCATCCCCGTCCCCTAATGGATCAAATACCCGTCGGGTATCGAGTATCGGGGGCCCGTTGCCATCTTTACTACCAACCCAATAGACCTATTTCCTTTTACCTTTATTTTTTCATCATTTTCAAAATAAATAAAAATAGATAGCGACATTCCCAACTAGCATAGCCGTTGTGGCATTCCCTACCACTCGCCTGCCGCTCGCCTTCTCCAACGGCGACCACCTCCGCTTCCTCCGCCCGGGGCCCTCGCTCGTCTCCGCGACGCCAGGCTACGCCACTGGAGTCCCGCCGCCCGCCCCTGCCCTCATCGTCGGAGTCAGCGCTGGCGTCCTCCTCGTCGCCTCCTCCTACGACTGGAGACCGCGAGGGCGTCGCGGCCATGCCGTACTTCACGCTCGCATCGAGGCTCCAAGCGCCCCGGTGCTGCCAGCGGAAGAAGCTCGTGGCATCCAAACCCGTGGTGCTCTTCGCTCTTCGCTTCTCAACACGCCTAACATGGTGGCCGCCTCCCGCTTGAGTGCCGCGCCTGACATGTTGCAAGCGTATGAGTGTTTCAAATGTTCTAGAGATATATTACAAGTGTCTCATATTGATGTTGCAAAAGTAGGTCAGGATGTTGCATATGTTGCAAAGTGTTTCAAAGGCATGTTGCAAGCGTTTGTCTAAAATATTTCATATGTTTCAGACATATATTGCAAGCGGTTTTTATCTGGATGTTGCATATGCTTTCACACATATGTTGCAAGAGTATGTTCGAAATCTTTAAGCTGTTTCAGTCTTACATTGCAATAAGTGTTTTCATGTTGCAAGTTGTAACTGTTTTATCTAGATGTTGCATATGTTTCATACACATGTTGCAACTGTATGTTCTCAATGTTTCATTTGTTTTAGACGTATGTTGCATTCAAGTGTTTCATGTTACACGCGTTTTTTTGTTTTAGAGGTCTATTCAGAGAGTCACTGGGGCACGGCCCATGCACCGTGGGAAGGGACGCGGCGAGGGGGGGGGGGGGGGTAGATGCGGCGCGCGGCACGCCTATGGTCCTGCAGACGGGGCGTGCTCGTCCTCATCCCGGCTTCCGCCCGCGCAGGAGAGAGAGGAGGGGGTAGGGGGAAGGAGCGGCGGGCGCGGGTCGGGGTGTGGCGGACGGGGGCAGGGTACGCGTGCAGGGCGGGATGAGGCAGACTGGGAAGGACTACAACGATACGGTAAAAGTGCGGCACGTTTCTGATGGGCTGTTCTGCTGGGCCATTTGGTACCGTCCGACGGAATCTTATCCCATTATTGGACGTCCGGGCGCCAACAATTGCCCAAAAGATATGTTGATAATTTTTTGATTCAGCTTGAAGCCTGACCCCGTTCGCTTCGCTGAAAAAACAAGCCGAAACACTGTTTTCGGTTGATTTATTGTAAGAGAAAAATACATACTTGTTCCGGCTGAAAAAAATAAGCTGAAAAGTAGGGAGGATAAGACAAGCGTAACAGGGCCACTGTAGCAGCGACAACCGCTGTTTATACAGTACGTGTGAAATGGAGTTGCAGCCGCAGCTGCTGCTGAAAAAAAAGGCTTCCGAGCAGACCTGAGCTCCCGATGTACCATCTATCAGGCCGTTTGAGACTGATGCCACATGGCACTGCGTGTACAGTACTGAAGAAGCTGCTTGAGAAGTGGTCACAATTCAGAAGTAGGGTAGCTTGTTTGCAATTTGACTTATGACGACTGCCTGCCCGTATTTTTAAACCTTTGTTCAAAATCAATCAGAATCAAAGCGTTCATATATCTCTAAACCTTTGTCCAAAATCAGAATGACAGGGTTTTGGTCAGCCCTTACAGAGTTGATCCTGATTATCAGTGTTGGCCCTGTAAAGGCTGGATTTCCCCCGGACCCCGGGTCAACCAAATATGTTAACGCCCTTACATAGCCAAACGTTAATTTTCTTAAGGTTTTTAGTCTCAGTTATCTTCGACACCAACATGCTAAGATAGAATTTGTTAAGGTAGCCAAACAAGTATTTACTGTGCTCCCCCCCCCCCCCCCCCCCCCCCAAAAAAAAAAAAAAATTGATGTATGTAGCGTGTCCGAGTATATACCATGAAGAGATCTCTGGTCTCTCAACAAAAAACAAGAAAGATTCAATTTACACAGTTGCTACCTACCAGATAACAAGCTACTAAGAACAAGACGCGTAACTACAGTAACTTTGGGGGTGGAGGTCCGGAAAAATCAGGTTGAGCGTATGACAGCCTCTGGATCCAGTTGCCAGACTTCTTGTTTTGATCATTGCATTCCAGGGGCTGGCAGATCGAGATTGGGATCTTGTCGAGTGTTCCATCTGTTTCAAGAGCTGTCTTGAAGTTTTCAAGGATTGAAACTATTTGCTGAAACTCGGGCCTCTTTTCTGGGTTCCAGGACCAACATTGCTCAATCAGAAGCTTCAGAGCTGCTGGGCAGCTCAATGGAATAGCCGGTCTCAAGTTCTGAAATGAGATCCATGTCTGTAAGTAACTATCACAAACTAAAGTCTAAACTAGCAAAAATAGTAAACTCGTTGACCCGATATTCTTTCTTCTTCCTTCTTGAAAACACTGGATATGAACATTTTGTTCTCAGTTCTTACCGATCATAGAACTCCAAACTATACATAAACTGATAAACAGGCCGGAGATGAACCCCTCGCTATCTATTTACACAATAAATTGAAGTAGCCAGCACAGTGAAGATAAAATAGTTAGAAGAGGATACACACCTTATTAACAACTGCAAAAGCTGCCTGAAGCGGAGTCATATCTTCATAAGGGAGTGAACCAGTGACCAATTCCCACAAGAGAAGTCCAAAGCTATAAACATCAACCTTCCGGCCATATGGCTTGTGCTTGTACATCTCTGGTGCCATCCATCTATAAGTACCTGGATCATCCCCTAACAAATTGCAGTATGTTTCTTCGCATGCCACTCCAAAATCGACGACCTTAGCGCAGAATTCTCCATCAAATAAGATGTTCTCGGGTTTGATGTCACGGTGCACAATTCCTTTGAGGTGAATATATTCCAGGCCATGTGCGATATCCAAAGCGATGGAAATGACCTTCTCCAAAGGAAGAGTTTTACGCTCCAGCTTTCGCAAGAAAGCCCTCAAAGAACCCCCAGACAAAAACTCAGTGATGACACAGAAGACCGGGGGGCAAGTACAGGCCCCAACAAGCTAAACAAAAAAATGGGAATGAATTAGAAAAACTGGTTTTATAGTAATATATGTTGGAAGATTCCTACAGAATCTATCCTCTGAAATATTGAATTTGCCATATAGCCTTTGTCGGGTAATGTTGATAAGTTAGTAGCAACGAAAATACTTTAGCTTCATTTGTCTGAATTATTTCGAGGATACATGCAAATCAACAGTCCCGTATGCCATATATGATTGAAAAATATGATAACCTCGATTAAACTGAAATAGGCCAAATGAGTCAAAGTCATTCCACTAACAAGAATATTCCTATACATACTTGTTGTCTCTATGGGAAGATGCTTGTGCTGTACTCACAACGAATAACAATTAAAATATTGTGGTACAAAAGGAAATTCATGTTTGTAGAATAAAAGCAGAGAATAGAGATGTCTCACATAATTTCTGTCCTAAACATGTGCCAACACTCTGCAATATAATGCTGATTAGCTGATGCATAGTTCGAATGTTAATTATTTCAAATGTGCATTGTACTGATACCAACCATAAAATAGGCCAGTCCTATCTTTCAGCGAAAAAGGGCATCAAACATTCCTAACTTTGACCATCTAAAAAAAATATAGTTTCACAGCATGTGAACTATATATTATGAAAGTATATTTTCCATAGTGATCTAAAAACATAAATCTTATGTTGTTAACCTATACATTTTTTTTTAAAAAAAATTGATGGTTAAAGATAGAGATGTTTGACTTATGACAAAACTAATGAAACAAGTAAAATAAACGAGAGAGCATATGCATATTGGATTGTTCCATGAATAGGTAGAAAAGCGTAACTACACAAGAAATATGTAGTAGTTATCGTGATCCCATTTACAAAGCAACATGCACAAGTTCACCGCCAATTCTATGCAGAGCACCTCAACAAAATGTTACATGAAAGTTCACATGGTTACCTTAATGACATTACGATGTTGGAGCCTTGCCAGAATGGTAACCTCTGAAGTGAACTGCTTCTCAAGCTTAGCAGACAATTCGTCATCCTCGCCATCGTCAGGCTGCCTGATAAACTTCACAGCAACAGGTTGCTCCTTGTAGATCCCATGGAACAATCGGCTATACGCCCCGGATGCAAATCTATGGCCGATGAGCAACTCAGAGCGATCAACCGTCCACTTCTCAAGGATCTCCAGTGCAGCAACTTTTGCCAGTCCACTGTCAACGTTCCTTCCCGGCCATGAGGAGGTTCTGCTATTAATCTTCAGTTTGCTTGGTGTTCTCTGCGAAGCAAAGCCGAATGGAGGGCTGTCATCTGGTGACCGTGGGGATGTGGGCTTCCTCTGCCGCTGCGGGCTGGAGAACCTCTTGGTGGCAGCTTTCGCCTCCTTGAACACATCCGAGATGACTGCGCTTGGGGACAGGGGACTTGGCTCTTCTTTTCGGCTTCGACGTCAGCTTGGACACTTCTCCGGTCACCTTCATAGATGCACTGCGCACTCTGGAATCATCAGCTGTTGCTGTTGCATCCTTCATAAAGAAAGGAGCCGGGCTGGAACACACTCTCTGGAGCCTCTGGCTGTGCTCGTCCGAGTGGAAAGAGAAATCCAGCGCGTCTGGGCTCTCCTTGGATGGCCGAACCACATGCCGCTGAGGAATGTCCAAGTTCAGGCCGACGACCCCCTTCCGGTCCTGCTTCGCCGATGACTCTTGCGACGAGCGATCACCGCTCCTGTCTCTGTTCAGTTGACCATCTGAAGACGCATGCTTCAGCTTCCGTTCCAACTGGGCAACTGCCGATTTCGCCTTGGGAATCGGCAGCCTTGCCGAGTTGGAGACCCCGCCGGGTCCCTTCGCCAAGGGCGGCTGCAGAGTCTGGCGAGGGTGCTTGTACCCTGTGCCCAACCCATTCTGCCTCAGCTCGGCGCCACGACTGAACTGCTCGATGAACGCGCCATACTGCTCCCTGCCGGAGCTGGACCTGACGATGGACTGCGAGAACCTGGTGCGCCGCACCCACGAGTAGTCCTCGTCATCCATCTCCTCAAAACCTCCGGCCAAACGGATCCCTGGTACAGTAGATTAACAACTCGCAGCAAGAACTGAATAAAGGGGACCTAGATGAGGCAGGCGCCAGCAGGACGAGCACTAGCTGACACTAGAGCTCCGCCCAGTCCACCAGGTAGGCGCCGCATTTGATCCCTTCCAGAGGGACAGGAAATCCCCCAAACTCGACTGCTCCAATCCGACGCGCCATCCGCCGATCAGAGCCCCTCAGCCGCCTCCGCCTCCTCCTCCTGTGGCATCAGACAATAAGCAAGAACAGCGAATCAATCGACGGGGCCGCCGAACACGAGAGAAGCATAAAACGAATTCCCGGCGATTTCCCACCGCGAGCTGCTCACCATGCTCGCCCACCACGAAAACAAAGAGAACGAGAGTCTCATCGCTCGACGCAATAATCGGTGTGGTTTGGGGGCGGAAAAAAGTGTGGACCAAACCAACCAAAGGGTCGTACAAAGGTGAGCAATCGGGGACGGCGACCGGTGAGGGAGACTGAGGAGGAATGAGTGCGGAGACCGTCATTCCTCACAGCACACAGGAGGATACAGGAAAGGGAAAAAAGCGAGCAGAGAGAGACGTCGCTCCCAGGCAGACGCGAGCTCTGCTGGCGGCTACCGGCTACCGCCCCGCCCGGGACTGGAAGCTCGTTCCGCCTTCCGCGCCGCGACGACAAGCCGCTCTCTCTGACGCAGCAGCAACCAGCCCATATCCACGTCAAATCGGACCGGATAAAATCCGAATCCAAATCAAACAAGGCAAATCGCAGCTGCTCCCAGTCAAAGTGGCAATCATCATGGGCACGGCTACGAAGCAGGAAGCCAACAAAGGTTCGGAAGAGCCCGAACCGTGCGAGGAACTGAAAAGGGATGAGAGAGAGGGATATGCACGCACCCACGGGCACGGGAGCACCGGGGAGAGGAGGCCGGCGAGGCGACGCCGCGTGACGAAGCGGAGTCGCGGATGAGTTGATCGTCCGGCCCCCGGTTGCCAGATGGAGAAGCCTTCCTCACGCGCACCGCACGCCTCGTCAGTCGTCGTCACCGCGCAGGGCGGCGCGGGTGCGCATCCGGGGCAGATCACTGGGAGGTCGCGGAGACTGACGCACGCCGGCACGCGCAGAAAGTTGTACGGTGCGAGGCCCGCCGCCGCTTTGTATATTCGGTCCATTATGCGCGGCGACTCAGGTCAGGTATGGTATCCGGTGGCGGTACGGCATCGGTATCAGATGGCTCCGGCTCCGGTGATCTGATCCAAATCCGGGGTCGGTGTGCGACCGGGACGCGCTGCCGAAGTTTTTTATTCGTTCATTCAATTCAATTGCGTTCCCGTTGTTGGGACGTGTCCGTCGTGGGGCCTCGAGGCGGGCGACAAGTGGCCAGTTGGCACGGCGGGGCCAGAGGCCGGCCGGTGCCAGGTGACCTCACGTGCTTGGCTCCAACGCTACGCGCGGGGCAGTACCGCCTCGCTTGGCGCGCAGGCGTGCCGTGCCGACGACGCTCCGAGGTGGCCGCGCGCCTGCGCTCGCTCGGCGGTTTGTGGCGCATGGAGTTAGGCAGTTCGCAGTTGGGCCTGTTTGGTTGGAACTGTGGGGCCGTGGCAGGCCGCGATTTGGGACTGGGGGCCTGGGGGGTTACGGGCGGCGGACGCGGAGCGGAGCGGGACCTGGGCTGGGATGGTGTGGGCTGGCCCGTGCGCAGTGCACCGAAGTAGGTAAAGTGCTGCCGTAGGAGGCCCAGTGCACGAAGTAAGGTGATGTTCGTAGGATTCCTCGTACAACCGCATCGAGAGTTTGAGACCATTTGCTGTTCCCATTTCCGCATGGATTGGGCTAGTTTTGTTTTGGGTCGCAGTGATTAGTTCAAACAGCCTTCCAGAGATGGGTTGAGTGAGCTAAGCCAGTTTTTTAAACGGAACAATACATTGCAAACGGAACAATTCTTTCAATGACAATACATCACAAATGCAAGTGCACAAGAGAAGAGTTAAACAGAACTATCCAAAGCAGCCATGAAGATTCTCGCGCATCAACTCTGGTTGACGGTGCTTTGCTGTTTGCTCGCATGTTCTTGCGTAGCTGATCCTTCTACCACGCTTGCGTGTCCTCATTCTTGCACGGATTGTGCAGCATCACTCTTCCGCACGCCCCCCTCTTCATTCTCCAAAAAGTCATCGACTCGTCGTGGATAGGAGTTCACGCTCCCTACGCCCCCATTCTCCAAGATTGTCGCCTTGCACATGACTTATTTCGTCGATCAATAGAGACCACCACCGCACACGCGTGCAACACGCCACGACGGTCTTCTTCGGCCTTGTCAAACACCGGGGACGGCACAATCCCTCCCCACACTCCCGTACAGTGGTACGCCTAGCAACACAGCAGAGGGTGTGCGCCACCTGATTTCCCTCTCGATACACGTACCTCATGTCGCACCCAGAGAAGCAGCGAAGCGCTACTTTACGGGGAGGATGAGAGACCAAAGTAAAAATTATTTTATATATTCTTATTTTTCTATATACTATTAGATTCACATGTTTCTCTCATATATTCTTGGAATTCATGAAATAGATTAGTTATTTGTTCGTCGCTAGTGACTACTCTCTCCTACTTTTTCCTTGTCCACGTTAGAATAGCTAGCTGTTGGGATGCCCTTACATGGTTAGTTGGTTAGTGAAATGTGGAGCCAGTGGCAGAGCCAGAGTGGCCGGCAGGGGCCATGCCCAACATCACTACAATATATTTTTAAGTTCGTATATAGTTTAATACTATATTTATATAAAAAGACATAATAAAAAAATATTGTCATATATATTTATTGATGTCTTCTAGACTAAAATCAAATAAAACATAATTAAAATAAAATATTTTGATTCATCTAAATTGGTTGGCTTACTACATTATGGCACATTTAATGAAACTTTAGGTTTTACTAAATATATACTTATATTTTATTATACTTTTTATTTAACTGAACATGCACTTAACTAGTAATAACAATTTGGTGACAATCAGTACTTTATTGTCATCAAGCTTATTGAGTGGCACTAATATTATTTATCGATTTTTTTTTTTTGCTATGAATCATAGTATAGACACAGACACTTACATACATGTAAGCAAACTCGCTCCTATGAATAAACAAACATTATACTCCCTCTGTCCTAAATAAATAGATTCCTAGCAAGTTTAGGACAGATTAGTATGATAGAAAGAAAACCATAGTATCCTTCGTTAACTGTAGTAGTTACACACTGATCGATGATTGTTCCAATAGCACATTAGTTATAACATTTACTACGCATATCAAATGCAGAAACTTAACATTCGATTGGGAGATGGGAGGGGTTCAGTAAATGCGATGAGACTTCGAGAAAAATAAATGAGATAATGCGTCATTCAACCTTGTAGAGATTGATTTATTTGTATATAAATTCTTGAGTTAGGAATCTATTTATTCAGGGACGTGAGGTATCTATGAACACCTCCAATATACTAAACTAGTGAATTTGGAGATTCATAAGTCACCATGTGACAATTCGAAAAAAAAGGGTCACCATGTGACATTCGTCTAACTCAGGAAGAATAACATATTAACATTGCTAGGTCCTAAAATACTAAATATAAATCTAGAAAAAATAGGAGCAGTTATATGACTAACCCAGATCAGTGGCGGAGGGAAAGTTACAGATATATAATTGATTTTGTTTCTTTTTCCCTATAATATTCCTATTCAATGTATTGTAGAGAGGGAAGTGCGGGCGTTGGTTACGTTGGCTGTTGTCAATTGTCGTTGCAAACGCATTGTAGCATGGTTCTTAAAACTGGACTACATCAGGAATCGTCATCAACTTTATACATTAGAAATGATAATCATAGGGATACAATACGTCGCAGATGGAATGATTCTTTGAATGACAATACATCAACACACTTGTGTAATTTGTACACAAGAAAAAAATTAAACAGAGCTATCCAAAGCAGCCTTAATGATCCTCGATCGCGCACCAACTCTGGCTCACGGTGCTTTGCTCGCATGTTGTTGCAAAGCGCACCGCATGTTCTTGCAAAGCTTAGGCGCTGCTGAATGCTGATCCTTCTTTCTGTCACACTTGCGTCCTCATCTTGAGTCTTCAGCCTGTTCGGCTGGCTGGGCTGGATCGTGGATTATTTACTGCTGGCTGGTTCGGCTGCCGAACAGGCTGCTTGCCCTCCATTCTCCAAAAGTTCGCCTTGCACATGACTTCTTTCGTCGATCATCGGACCACCACCGAACGTTCGTGCAACACGCCACGGCGGTCTTCTTCGGCCTTATCAAACATTACGGACGGCACGATCCCTGCCCACCCTCCTGGGCAATGGTAAGCCTGGCGGCAGAGTGTGTGCGCCACCTGGTTTCCCTCCCGATACACGTGCCCCACGTCGCACCCGGAGAAGCAACGAAGCAGCCCGTGGATTTCCTCCTGCAAGGCCATAGGGATCCGTGTCTGCGTCTCCTCGCCACGGAGCAGCTGCACCAGCACGAGATCATCTCCCTCCCTCGACCACCAGCCGCTGTAGGTGGAGTCCAAGCGCGAGACGAAGACCGCGGACCATCGCGCGCGCCTCGACGATGCCGACCGTGGAGTGTTCCGTCGGCTCGGCGAACGCGAGCACGACGCGGCCGCCGCTGTCGCGGACCGATACTAGCTCGTCCTGAGCTGTCCTGATACACTGATCCATCAAAGTTTAGCTTGTACCAGCCACGGGGCGGCGGTGACCAATGCACCAAGAGGATCCCGGCCCGATTGGTACGGCCGCGCTGCCGGAGACAGCTGCGGCGCACGGTGGCATAGGCTCGGGATGGGCGGCGTCGCTGTAACCAAAGAACACGCCATTTTTCACCGTCGACAAGGTGGGGATGTCACGGACTCGAGATGGCGAGAAAATTGCAATTATAGGACACCAAATAATGCGCCTCGTAATTATAGAACTCTAATCGTTGACTTTGTTAAAATGATCATTGAAACGTTAGCTTCTTATTTTAGATGACATTTGGCGTATTTTTTAACTTTGTTAATCAAAATACATGTATATGGTGTATGAGCCACGCACTACCACCTGCAGACAATACCATGCCACGTCCGGACCCTTCGTGTCACGAGTACACCCATGGTGGCCGGCCGCAGTGGATTGGGTTGGTTCACGGCGCCGGCGCCACGGCGACGGCGGAGACCATGCTGTCGGCGCCGCAGACGTTGCTGCCGCGGCAGAGGCGGTAGTACCCTTGCTCCCCCCATTGCTTCCCCCACGAGTTCTTGATGATCCAGTAGGGGCGGTAGCCGAGCCGCAGCGCCGCGAAGCCGCGCGCGCCGTAGCCGACGAGGAGCACGCCGTGGTTGACCCACGCGCACGGGCAGAGGAGCGAGCACGATACCCCGCCCACGTACGTCTGCATGAACGCCGCGTTGAGCCCCACCGCGAGGGGCTCGCGCCGGACCAGCGCCGCGCGGATCTAGGCCTCGTCGCCGACTGGCACGTCGGTGAAGTTGGCCACACGGATGGCGGCCTGGGCCGGGTCGAAGCGGCAAGGGCCCGGTGCGCCCGTGTACGGGACGCATGCTGCTCCATCAGCCCGCCGGACTTCATTAGGTACGCGTACGCGTTGGTCATCAGCCCGTCGGCATGGCCGTTGTTGCACTCATTCTGCGCCACCGCGCTGCACTGGAACATACAAACCAAGCAACATGCTCTAATAATCCTTCATCGAATTGGACGAATTCATTCCAAGTGGGAAGACATCGAGAGAGCGCAGTGATGCACGTACGGTGTGGTCGCAGTCGACCAGCTGCTGCTCGCTGAGGTCGAGGAGCTTCCCTGTGGTGAGGAAGTTGGTGCCTTCCACCGCGCCCGTCGTGGTGAACGCCCAGCACGACCCACACGCGCCCTGCATCTTGACGTCGGTGACGGCGCCCTTGTCGCGCCAGTCGAAGCTGGCGGGCAGCCGCGCCACCTCCTCCTGTGAGGCCGGCGGGGCGGCCGGCGCGCCACTCATCACGATCCGCTGGACGTCCCCGCCGGCGCGCACGCCCGTGAGGCGCGCCTCAAACTCCTCCCACGTGAGGTCGGAGAAGGGCGTGACCCCGTGGCGCGCGGTCAGGTCCAGCGCCTGGTGCGTCGCCGCGCGGGCTAGGTTGGCCGCGAACACGCGCAGCGGACGCGCGTACTCCTCGGGCCCGGAGTACCGCCGCCCGTGCCGCCTCACGAACGCCGCGAACTGCGCCTCCGGGAGCAGCCCCGGGCCCGCGCCGGCGCGGGAACGACCATCCGTCACCTGCCGGATGAATCCGCCGTCGTCGGCGGACACGCCGGCGAGTGGTAGGAGCAGGATGAGGACGACGGCAAGCTGGGAAGCCAAAATACATGTATTTTGATTAACAAAGTGAAGAAATACGCCGTGTCATCTAAAACAAGAAGCCAACGTTTCGAGAATTATTTTAACGAAGTCGACGATTGAAGTCCTATAATTACGAAGCGTATTATTTGGTGTCTAAAATTGCAAATTTCTCCGAGATGGCTGTGGCTCGCAATCTCTCGTGACTTGTGAGACGGCGACAGCATGCCTAAGGGTTATAGATTTGGTACACCTCTCCTTCCGATCGGACTTCGGATTCAACTAGGATACGATGTCATATCCCGAGTCCGACTTCGACTGGGGTTGTGGCAAGCGGCGATTTCTTTTCTGAAACTGCAAGCCGGGATTTCGAACTGGGTGTTGCGGGCGGCGGGCGGCGAACGCGGAGCGGGACCTGGGATGGTGTGGGCTGGCCCGTGCGCGGAGGGCGTGCCAACCCGCAGCGCTTTCGCCAAGGCGACGGTAAAAAGTGGGAAGCCAGTAAGCCCACCACATGTCTACGCAGGCTGAGAAACCGGCCCAGTGCACGACAATGGTGCTGCCGTAGCAGGCCTCGTAGGACCGCACGTTGGGCCGATTGAGACCATTGATGTGCCCGTTTCCTCATGAATAAGGCGCATGTGTGTCTCTGAATTTGCATGTGTATGTCAAATCAAGTTATTCATCAGTCTTTTCATTATTTGATTGATCCTGGCTTTGAACTGTGAACACCGACGAAGCACCTCAGTCCAGCACTCCAGCTAGGTACTTATAATCATGTGCTAGAATCCGTGTGGATTTGATTTGCAGGCACTTAGTCCGTATCCCAGTGCGCATCCAAAACAAGGAAGCTTCACCTGAAGCTGTAGTTCGACAGGTGTCGCGCGTCAATTCCCTGAGAGGCTGAGACAACGCACGAACACAACAAATCAACAATTAGTCACTCCATCTAGGGCATGATTCCCTGCTTAAAGGCGCGTAATCCAAGCGCGCCCATGCTAGCTAACCGACATTTTGGACTTTCAGTGCTGCACTGCGACCCGACAGCTTGCAACTTGGGAGCCCTAGAGCAGTTGCTACCTTCCCTGCAGTTTCGTTCAGAATAGGGCAGCTCCCTCTCTACCTTCCAATCTTCCATGCAACTTTTTTTACTAAAGTTGTTTAAGTTGGTCTAGTATAATCTTAGCTGCGATTTAAAGTTTATTTGGACAGTACAGTCGGTACGACTATATAGGTAAACTGACGAGCAACGTACGTACTGCCCGCAGGTAGTTTGCAACTGAAGAAGAACCGGTCAGCAGTGCACTCGACAAATTACAACGAACAGCACTGCTTCGGAATATACTAGCAGCAAATACATATATCTGTCCATGCAAATATTGTTTGTCCATAGGATAGCAGAGGAAGCTGAAGAGATTAGCCACCGATTTGTATATGAATTTTTGCTTGGTGTTCAGACATGACTTGAGAATTAAATTAATGCAAGCTGTTTTCTGATAGAGACGTGCGTGCTGCTTGCCAGTTTGATACGACGGGAATCGTTGTGAACGTATTGACTACATTACGGTCTATAAAATAAAATAAGCGTAAAGTGATCTTGCAATACACGCTGCCCAACTTGAAAGGCATAGCAGCAGACAACGTTTACGGTTTTTCATCGTCGCTAGCTGCTCCGATAAGAAACTTGCACTAGTTGTTGCCTCCATTTTCCCGGAGGCAGATGTAGACCTGACCAGTTCGAGACATTAGTTACCCTTATTAAAAAAAATCTACGATTAGAGAGGTCATTGGACAGCTGACATCGTAATTACCAGTCAGTTTTCTTCCGGTAAAAAATTGGCGCGACAAAGCCAAATATAATGCGAACGTTCTTCGGACACGCCGCTGTCGAAACAAGAAGAGCATACTCCTATACATATTTAAAAATCAGAGTTTGATGTAATCTTTGCCATGTTCAGTTGACTCTGATCATCAATCACATCAATTCTATACTGACGCATAGCACCGTACGTCTGGGTTTGAAATAATCCGCGCTGTGCTCAGTTGACCCTGAATTACATAGTACACCAATTCAATACACGCTATGCGTACATTGGACCAGACGCATTCATCACTGAACTCTTCAGTACTAAGACCGCATCAAATTCGATAGGTGAGCAGAATCATTCCAGTACCTTTAGCTTGACCTTGCAGCAGTACGCGATGACGAGCGATACAGTCATGTGGCGCCTGAAAATTTCCGTCGGAGAAAGGCGATGCATTACATATGTTTCAAAAAAAAAACTGAAATGCGATGTCTTCCCTCCGTCTTAGAATATCTGTCGTTCTCGCTTCTCGAGAAACAACTTTAACAAAATATATATTAAAAAATGTTATTATTTATGATACATAATTAGCATCATTGGAAAGATCTTTGAATTTAGTTTTTTAACAAATTTATTTGGAGACATAAATGTTGCATATATTTTGTACAAATTAAGTCAAAGTCGTGGCACGGATACCGAAAACAACAGATAAATTGAGACAGAGGGAGTATTCATTTGATGTGTGTGCGGATATGCCAGTGCAGGTTACAGGCTAGCTAGTCAACAGTCAATGGCACCAAGGCAGCGTTCAAGATCATTGCCTCGGCATCGCCAGTATCAAGCTCTCCACATTGTACATGTCACCATCAGATCATAATTTAAACGACGATTCGTTCCTTATCTTTGTTAGAATAAACTGTAGCCGCTGCAGGTACAGGCGTCGCACGACTCACCTGCAACACTATAGCCATATGCAGAGGTCGGCGCAGAGTCAGCCCTATATGTTATCTAGTTACTGTTACAGTATGTGCGCTGTACTAGGACTAGATGGATAGAGTTGTATAAATAGACTACCACGACAACTCAATAAAGAGAGTTCAGATTTGCCATTTTTCATACAGGGCTTCAGCCAACGCTGATGTCCTGTACTGTGTGTGTATGCTCTGTTCTCCCTCTTCTTCAACCTCGAGCCATAGTGTGTGAGGACGGACAACGCTTGTTCGTGGTTGGCACGACTAGTGGGTGCTCGGCAACACTAGCGAGTGCGCGGCAAGACTAGTGAGTGGTTCACTCACCTGAGCCGGTGATCCTGTGGGCCAACAAGTGGTATCAGAGCCGTACAAGCGTCGTCGCCAGACTAACCGCTGATGATGACGGGCGGTTCGGAGTTGGGCAATAGCAGCGGCACTGCTGTGGCTGCCCAGCCACGACCGGAGGTCGTTGTTCGCACGGTGCGGGAGGTCAGCGGCACCAGTTGGCCGATGCTGACTCGCACCAACTATAGAGAGTGGTCGGTGACCGTGAAGGTCAACTCAGAGCCCGACGGCTCTGGAATACTGTTGACAAGGGCACCGACAATGAGAAAAATGACATGTCAGCATTGGAAACTATCCTCGCTGCTATACCGGCGGAGTACAGGGAGCCGTTGGGGGCGAAGAGCTCGGCTAAGGAGGCATGGGAGGCTATTGTGGCGATGCGCGTCGGTTTCGACCGCGCAAAGAAGGCGACGACCTAGCTTCTAAAGCAGGAGTACGCCAACCTCAAGTTCAAGGATGGTGAAATGGTGGAGGACTTCTCCCTCCGCCAACAGACGCTCATCAGCAAGAGCCATGGCGTCACCATCAACAAAAGGAGGAGGTCTCTAAGTACCTCCACTCTGTGCCAGTAAAGTATATCCAGATCTCTCTCTCCATAGAGACGATGCTGGACTTGTCCACCCTCACCATTAAGGATGTGACAGGCCGTCTGCGGACGGTGGACGAGCGCCTAGAGCAGGCGATAGTAACGAAGGACAACAGAAAACTGCTGCTGATGGAAGAGGAGTGGGCTGCTCGAAGGAACTCCGAGAAGGTAGCCTCGTCCAGCCACGGTGGCGATGGCAAGCGCCGCGGTAGGGCTTCTTCGAAGAAGAAGAAGCAAGACGACCCCAATGCCTACCGGCGCTGCGGGAAGATGGGCCATTGGGCACGGGAGTACCAAAATCGCAAACAGAAGAAGACTGAGGCTCATTTGGCTTAAGCTGATGTTGAGGATGAGGCCACTATCCTGATGGCGACGTTCTGTGCACTGCACGATGTCGAGACCGAGGAAAGGGAAGAGGCGACGACGATGGAAGGACCTGGGAAGGCCCTGAAGACTGTCAACCTCGACGAACCACGTGCCCAAGTCCACCTCGGATGTGTGGGCGCTGACAAAGAGCAGCAGTGATATCTGGACTCTGGTGCCAGCAACCACATGACGGGCTCCAAGGCTGTCTCCGAGCTCGATGACGATGTTACCGGTACCGTGAAGTTTGGTGATGGCTCAAGGGTGGCTGTCCAAGGGCGTAGCACCATCATCTTTAGGTGTCAAAATGGGGAGCACCACGTGCTAACGTATATATATTATATCTCGCAGCTGCGTTCTAGCATCATCAGCATTGGTCAGCTGGATAAGTGCGGTAGTGAGGTACTGATCAAGGACGGAGTCCTTAGGATCAAGGACCGGGAGCAGCAACTTTTTGCCAAGGTGAAGAGGTCCCTAAACCGGTTGTACCTACTCGACCTAAAGGTAGAGCAGCCGGTGTGCCTGGCAGCAAGGCACTCTGAGGAATCGTGGATGTGGCATGCCTGGTTCGGACATCTCAGCTTCGACGCGCTTGGCTGGCTGAAGAAGATGGTCCGAGGGCTACCCCACATCAGGCACGAAGGCGAGCTGTGTGACAGCTGTCTGGCCAAGAAGCAGAGGAGGCTACCATTCCCAAAGGTGGCCAAATATCGCATGAAGGACGCTCTCGAGCTCATCCACGGTGACATCTGTGGGCCGATCACGCTAGCTACAAACGGTGGTCGGTGGTACTTTCTCCTACTCATGGATGATTGTAGTCGCTACATGTGGCTGCAACTCTTGATGGGCAAGGATGAAGCGGCGGCAATGATCAAGAAGATCAAGATGCGCGCGGAGGCCGGGAGCGGCAAGAAGCTTCGAGTGCCGAGGACTGATCACGACAGCGAATTCACTTCAGTGGAGTTCATTGCGTACTACGTGGATCAGGGTATGGAGCAACACCACACCGCGCTGTACTCGCCACAACAGAATAGCGTGGTGGAGCAATGGAACCAGACGGTGATCGGTATGGCCTGATTCATGATGAAGGCCAAAGGCATGCCGGCAAGGTTCTGGGGGGAGGCGATGACCACGGCGGTGTTCATCCTTAACCGCACTCTGACCAAAGCCCTAGTGGGCAAGACATCATTCGAAGCTTGGTATGGGCGCAAGCCGAGCGTGTCCTTCGTCTGGACATTCGGCTGCATTGGCCATGTCAAGAAGACGAAGCCGAACCTCACCAAGCTGGAGGATAGGAGCACACCAATGGTGTTCCTAGGCTACACGGAGGGTACCAAGGCATATCGGCTCTATGACCCATGTGGAGACAAGGTGCTTGTCTCACACGACGTCGTGTTCGACGAGAAGGTGGCTTGGGACTAGAGCAGTCTGAGCATGGGGAAAGCTGGCGGCTTCACTAGTACCTTCATCGTCGAGCAGTTGGTCATCCACGGTGGTGGAGATGCTAGGGAAGAGGTGCCGAGCACTCCAGCGGTAGAGCCAAGCACTCCTAGAGCAGTGCCGAGCACTTTGAGAGGGATGCCGAACACTCCGGGAGGAGTACCGAGCACTCCTGGAGGGATGCCGAGCACGCTAGGAGTGGTGCTGGGAGGTTCTACAGTGATGGCGACCACTCCAGGATAGGTGCCGAACACTCCCGTGGCAGAGCCAAGACATCTTACAGGGGTGCCGACCACTCCAAGACAGAGGCAGAGCACTCCTATAGTAGGGCCAAACACTGCAATAGTTATGACGAGCTGTCCAGAAGTAGTGCCGAGCACTACAACCAGGGTGCCGAGCACTCAAGGAGCTATGCCAAGCACTCTGGTGGAACAGGGAACTCCATCAACGCTGATCGAGTTCGTCTCACCTCCAAGTGACATCACTGAGTTTGTGGACGCCTACCACGAAGGTGAGGAGGTGCGGTTTCGCAGGCTGGACAACATCGTCGGGGGCATAGGACCCTCAGGACAGGCTGGTCGGCTACTTAATGATGCAGAGCTGCTACTCATTAATGTAGAGGAACCACCCACGTTCGCGCTGGCCGAGTGGAATAGAAACTGGCGACAGGCAATGCTAGAGGAGATGAAGGCGATAGAGGAACACGAGACATGGCAGCTGAAAGGATCAAGATGCCCAAGGGGGTGAATTGGGCTAATTCTAAATTTTTTTGCAATAATTAAGTCCTACGGTTAGCCCAATTAACCCCTTGTGCCTAGAAAGTGTTTCTAATGATCTACCACATAAAAGTTTAGCAACCTATGTTTCAATCCTACTCTAGCATGGCAACTCTATAAATATAAATGATAAGAATTAAATTGCTCAAAGTAAATGCTCAAAGTAAAGAGAGAAGGAGGAACACAGTGATGTTTTGTCGAGGTATCGAAGAGTCACCACTCCCCACTAGTCCTCGTTGGAGCACCCACGTAAGGGTGTAGCTCCCCCTTGATCCGTGTAAGGATCAAGTGCTCTCTACGGGTTGATTCTTTGACACTCCGTCATGGTGAATCACCCATAACTGCTCACAACTTGAGTTGGGTTATCCACAAACTCCGCCGGATGATCACTAAACTCCTAATCACCACCAAGCCATCTAGGTAATGGCGATCACCAAGAGTAACAAGCACGAACTCTCCCTTGACCACGACAAGCCTAATAAGAAGGGTGGACGCACACTTTGCTACTCTTGCTTTTACTAATGAGGGCTCTCTTTGGAATTCTCAAATCTCAATCACCTCTCTAGGACCTTGCTCTTCTTGGCACTCTCAAAGGTGTTTCTCAGCTATTGGAATGAGAAAAAGTACCCCCTCACACGAATGGAGGAAGTATTTATAACCTTGGTTGAAAAATGAACCGTTATGTGCCTCTGCGGGGTGACCGGACGCTCCGGTCATGTTGACCAAATGCTTCGATCAGTTCTCCCTAAACTCCAGTGTTTAAGTTGTGACCGGACGCGTCCAGTCACGATTTTCCCTCTCTGGAACCTTACTGGAGTCGACCGGACGCTGGCACCCAGCGTCCGGTCCCTCACCTCTCAGCATCCGGTCACGTCCAGACGATGTCACCTTGATCAAATGAACTGACCGGACTCTACGCCAGCGTCCGGTCACTCCAGAACCAGCGTCTAGTCAGCATTTGACCCTCCATTCACTTCCAACTCTCGATCATATGCGAATTAAGTTTGCTCCAATGGATCTAAGGGCTTTTTAGGCGCTGCCTAGTGCAAGATTTAGCAAGTGTGCACCACACCTAACTCACTAGACTCACCTAGGTCAAGTTGCCTATACATACCCCCCTTAATAGTACGGCCAAAGGAAAAAACAAAGTCCTAAACTACTCTAAGTGTCTCCTCAACACCAAACGACACTTAAAACTAGTCCAGTCTTAACCTTGTCATCCATCCTTTAAAAACCAAAACGATTTTCATCATAGGGGCATGACCACCATGGTAGTCCAATCAATCTCCATAACCGTGACCTAACTTAATTGCCTCTACAAAACACACATTAGTTACAGTAATCACGTATTGTCATTAATCACTAAAACCCAACTAGGAGCCTAGATGCTTTCAATCTCCCATTTTTTTGTGATTGATGACAATACCACCTCAAGTATGTGAAAGAGATGATGTTTTTTAACATGCTTGGTTCATATAAGCTTTTTGACAATAAGAACAAAAGTGTTAGGCAAGCTTATATGACCCAAGCCAACATGATGTACTCAAAAGATATGAAATAAGCAAGAGTACAAGTGATAAAGCTCATTTACATTGGAGTAAAACACGGAAGCAAAGCAAATGAGCATAACACGAGTGATATGACATATAAATAATTCAAAGTAGAGAGCACACATATCACATATCACATAAATATCATGATCACATTAATATCACGATTATGATCACAGTTAAGTAGTTCAATGCATAATAGTAAACATGAATGCATAATGTATCACACATAAAACTCCAAATGTAATAGATAAGCTATAAGCTAATAGATAGACTCCCCCTAAATGTATCGCTCCCCCTAAGACTAACATACTTGATCCCTCTCCCCCTTTGGCGTCAAACACCAAAACCTAAGGGTCGGTCGGTGGGGCTACAGCGGATGAGTCGAGCGCTGAGGTGCGAGGAGCGAGCTAGAACTGTGTGCCATCATCATCTGATCCTGAGCTCTGAGTAGTCTGACCCTCTGTAGCTGGAGGCAATGCTGAAGCAGCCTAGGTCAGATCAGGGATAGGTGTGGCCTGAGTCTCTATAGGTATGACTATAGTAGGCGGCTCTGATGATGCAACTGAAGATGGGAGCGTCTCTGTAGTCTCGATAATAGGTGCAACCATGGAAGGACATGGGACATGTAGCTCTAGTGGAGTAGGCTGCCCTGTCAACTCACTGAATGAAGCACCAAGGCTCCTGGAAACTAGGGTGAGCACTGATGAACTCTAAGACAGAGTAAAGCCCGTATGAAGAGGAGTGAACTACGGGACTAGCACTGGTGAAGCAAACCACTAGGACACCTACTCTGTAGGTGAAGGAAACTATGGCACTCGTTGTCCCTAACTTTGAAGCCCACTGGGTAGTACAACTGGAGTCATAGAAGTGGTGACAGGCTGACCAAGCTAGGGTAAAGGCTGTGGCGGTGGAGCCCCAATAGCTATCACTACATGTTGCATAAACCCAAGTAGCTGCTGCTGCATGAGAAGCTGCTACTGATGCATGGCCTGCTGCTGCTGTTGTATAGCCTGCTGCTGCTGCTGGATCGCCTGCTGCTGTCGCTAGAACTCATCTTGCTAAGTCTGAAATTGTGCAAATGTACCAGCGGTCTCCTGAGTCTGACGATCCTGATCCTGCCTCATCCACTCAAGTATGGCAAGTAGAGCGGGGTCTATCTACAGTGTAGGTGGAGCTGAACTAGAGCTACCGGACTCATGGTCATGTCGTCGTGAAGGCATCTAAGGGATATCGCGGTAGTCATCATCTGAGCTATCACTAGGGTCACTCTCGACCATCCTCTCCTGCTGAGCATCTAACTGCTCCTCTTCTATAGCTGCTATGTCCCTGATGGTCTCATCCTGCTAGGCTACAATCTCTGGCACCTCTAGGACGATGGCATGGCTGGCTAGGGTGTCCTCACTGCACTATGGCGGATTATTTGAGTTATGTTGTATGTAGAGAACTCTATAGTAGCACCACTATACTTTGCCAGCATCTCAGGTGGCCTCACAGTAACTGCCCTATGGATCAAGAATGTAATTCAGTGAGCATATGACTAGCTACCTATGACCCCTGAACCCCTCTGCAATAGTATCCTCCATCTCTGATAGAAGGAGATCACAAATGTCAAACATAGTCTGCTACATCAAAGAGTTCAGAAGCCATAGCTATATGCGTGTGAAGGCCCTCGCGATACCCCATCCTCGGAAGCAGGGTCCTCCTTATAATAGCATCAAGGACTCTAGCAGTAGGAGTGAGATCACTGGGTGTCCTGCTCGACCCCTCGCCGAAAGGCTCTGTGAAGCAATGGTGGACTAGATCTGTAGGAGGCACCATACCGCCATGAGGGCATCTGGGAGGCGCTATCTATCCATAGCAAACCTCATGAAGCCGGACTGGCTGCTCCTGAAGCCTGAGAGTCTCTCTAATCCTTGAGCTCATCAGCCTATAATCTCTGTCTTTGAAAGCAAAGTGAATGAATCTGTGCTGCGAGTCAATCCAGAGTGTAGCATAGAACTGATGGACCAAAGATGGAACATATAAGCCTATCCATCCAAGTAAATCTGTTAGCCCTAGCATGTAAGCTAGGTAAGGGCGAATATGCTCTCCAGCTGCTGCTACAATGGACTCAATGTTGCACACCCTCTGAGATCAGAATACTGCCGCACTGTTAAGATATGCATTATAAAAATCTTCATGCAGTGGTGTGTAGAAGCCCTCCGAAGCTCGGTCATCCCTCCTCAGTGGGAACCATTGCTCAAAGTCCACAAATCTGAGCTGCTGCACCTGCTTTGCCATGGTGGCTCTCAAATCCAAGGGAGTCACTAGAGGCGGACCCTATGGTCTAGGCGGTGGACGAGAACCCCTCCGCTATGTCTCTGACCTTGGTATGACTGGAGCACGGGTACGACTAGAGCGGTGAAGCTGTGGCTAAGGTGCCTGCTCTATCTCCTCGACCTGCTCTCCCTTCTGAGTCTACTCTGCTGACTGTGGCTGCTGCTGTGACCCCCCCTAAGGCTGACTCTCATCAATAGCCACACACCGTCCTCCAACCAAGGCAGTCCTAGCTGGACCACCATGATGGCGCTCAACCTGCTCAAGTGCAGCCCTCGTAGATGGAGAAAGTTGAAATGCAATAACAACACCACTCTGAGTACCTCCTCTCTCTGTGCGCTCTACGGCCTCTGCAACTACGGCTGCTCTCACTGTATCTGCATCAGGGTACTTGTGCTTCTTTATCGCTAGCTTCTTCGTCGCCTTGCCTTTTGCATCTGTAGGCTGGCGAGGCGGGGGCCTCGGATCCTCATCACCGGGACCTCCTCTGACATTCTTAACACGAGCCATCTGATGGATCAGAAAAGAATAACTACTGCTGACAAAGATCAACTGCCAACTGTCACTTCCGAGGCTTGACCTCGTTCCGTACTCACGAGCTTGGCCCCGAGTTGACTATCAACTGCCACTGAGACCTCAGAAACACTGACTCGCTGCACGTTAGAATAGATAGGATTTATAAATAATTATAATATATCTAGAGATACGAAACCCTAAGAAGCAAGCAATAGGTATGGAATTGAAATGAGGGCTTGCTACCTAACTGAACCGGCGATCCAAAAAGCAGAGGAACGACACGTGGAGAACCACCAGGAATCCTAGGGTTAGGGTTCCAGAGATGGGCAATCAATGCAATGTGGATGCTGCAATAGTGAAGCTAGCAATGTAGGCTCCAGAGCAGGGGCACGTGCTGTGGAGATGTGGACACGGTAGAGCTAGTGCTTGGAAGCATGGACTCTGGTGAGATGCAGACGGTGCTAGGATGGCTGTGCGGGAGGTGACTAGGGCACAACGCGATTGAGCACAACGATGGCGCGGAGACGCTGTTGCGGGAGCGGCGTGGGCATGAGCGGAGCTGAGGCATGGGCACGAGAGACGACGCTGGAGAAGATGCGGCGACTATGGAGGTATGCTGGAAGCTTTGCTCGGCGACTAGGGCACTGTGGCGATGTCGGTGCGGTGCTAGATGCGGGATAGGTCATGGCGCGTATGGTTATATGGTGGCTCCCAGCGTGATAGAGAAGGAAACAGAGAAGAAGTCCTGAAGCCACATGTTTCCTATTGACCGAACGTTCTGGTGGTAGCGACCGGACGCTGCCACCCAGTGTCCGATTCGAATCTAGAGAGGTCCAAAACCCCTAGAATCACGACCAGACGCGTCCAATCACACCTTGACTGGACACAGCCAGAGTCTAGTCCAACCTGTCTCCTATCGTCTTCGCTCGACCGAAACACAGGAATGTCATCTGACCGGACACTGAACAACAGAGTCCGGTCACTCCATCGCAGTAGGTTCACCTCCTGTGAACTGACCGGACACTGGACTTCAAGTCCGGTGCAGCGTCCTGGTCACCATTTTTTCAGCAAATCTTCAAAGTCCTTCGTGTTGCCTATTCCTAATCAAGTCCCAACTCCAATAAGATACAAATAAACACCAATTAGAACTGATGTGACTGACCTCTCTCAAACCCTCAAAATTTTCAAAATATTGTACCTTAGGCTATAATTCTTTTTAAGAAAATAGGTAATAAGAGGGCAATTAAAGATAAATGACAAAGCAACATTCATGCATATGCAATGCAATACTTGAAAGTAAATGTAGTTGCTTGTCAAGTTTGATCTAAGGTTAAGCTTCTTCACTCATTTTTCAGGTGGTTATCTTAACCATATTGGACAAGCCCTAAGTGCATTACCATAAAGTAAAATGTTGTATATTATAATACAATGCAAGGGACAACACAATGCTCATTTTTAGTGAAGTTACTAAAATCAAGCACATTGAACTCATTCAGCAATTGACAAAAAGTAGCCTCATCTAGCGGTTTAGTGAAGATATCTGCCAATTGATCCTCTGTCCTTACACCTTCTAATGATATACCATTCTTTGCAACATGATCTCTAAGAAAGTGATGGTGGATATCTATGTGCTTGGTGCGAGAGTGTTGAACCGGATTATTTGCAAGTTTTACCGCACTTTCATTGTCGTACAAAAGATGTACTTTTTCTAGAACTACACCATAGTCTAGCAAAGTTTGTTTCATATAAAGAATTTGTGCACAACAAGCACCCACGGCAATGTATTCTGCTTCGGCGGTGGACAAAGCCACACTATTTTGTTTCTTGGAGGACCAAGACACAAGTGATCTACCAAGCAAATGGCACCCTCCGGATGTGCTTTTTCTATCAACTTTGAACCGGCATAATTTGAATCGGAATAGTCAACTAATTCAAATATAGCTCCTTTGGGATACCAAAGACCAATGCTTGGTGTGTGCTTAAGATACCTAAGGATTCTTTTAACGACAATCAAATGAGTTTCCTTAGGATTAACTTGAAATCTAGCACATATACACACACTAAATATGATGTCGGGCCTAGATGTGGTTAAATATAACAAGCTACCAATCATAGAGCGGTAGAGAGTTTGATCAACTGTGTTACCTCCCTCATCTAGGTCGAGATGTCCATTAGTGTCTTCATTGCTTACATTCATCCATCTTAAATCTCTTGAGAAGATCATTTGTATATTTTTCTTGAGAGAAGAAAATCCCTTCACTCATTTGCTTAACTTGAAAACCAAAAAAGAATGTAAGCTCTCCAATCATTGATATCTCGAACTCTTTCGATATCAATTCACCAAACTCTTTGTAAGATTCTTCATTTGATGATCCAAAGATAATATCATAAACATACACTTGACAAATAAAGATATGTCCATCAAGCTTCTTGGTGAATAGTGTGGTATCGACCTTCCCAATGGTGAAGCCCTTCTCAATGAGGAAGTCCCGGAGGTACTCATACCAAGCTTTTGGGGCTTGCTTAAGCCCATACAACGTCTTGGACAACCTATAACATGATTAGGATATCTAGGGTCTTCAAATCTGGGACGATTGATCAACATAGACTAGTTCATTAATAAAGCCATTTAAAATGCACTTTTCACATCCATTTGATATAGTTTTATTTTAGGATGTGATGCATATGCAAGGAGGATACGGATGGCTTCTAGTCTTGCAACCGGTGCAAAGGTCTCTCCAAAATCCAAACCTTCAACTTGAGAGAACCCCTTTGCAACTAGTCTTGCCTTGTTGCTCACAACAACGGCTTGATCATCTTGCTTGTTGCGGAACACCCACTTTGTTCCAATGACTCTTGCACCTTGTGGTTGCTCTTCAAGAGTCCACACTTCATGTAGGGTAAAGTTGTTCAACTCTTCGTGCATAGTATTTATCCAATCCAGATCTTGAAGAGCTTCTTCTACCTTAGTAGACTCAAAGCAAGAGACAAAAGAGTGATATTCAATAAATGAAGCAAGCCTTTGAGAATGAGTCATTACTCCCTTTGATGGACTTCCCTATGATAAGATCTTGTGGATGAGCTTATAGTAGTGGTGAATTTCTTCTATCAACCACTTGAGGGGGAGGTTGTGGAGCATCAACCTCTTGTGCTTGTACCACCATTTGCTCATGGGGGACATAAGTGTCTTCATTTTCTACTCTCCCATCTTTTTCACCATCTTTAACACACTTGATGAAGAAGGTGAATTGATCACTTGCACATCATCTTCATCATCATTAGGCTTGATGTCTCCACCTAGAATGTTCTTCATAGCCTCTCCTCAATGGTTCATCACCTACATCATCAAGATTCTCACAGTGCTCCTTGGGAGCCGTTAGATTCATCAAATTTCATATCATATGTTTCTTCAACCAAGCCGGTGGCATAATTAAATACTCTATATACTTTGGACTTTGATGAGTAACCAACAAGAAAACTAATATCACAATGTCTTTGAAACTTCCCTAGGTGTTGCCGCTTCTTGTAGATGTAGCATTTGTAACCAAACACCCTAAAGAAGGAGACGTCCGGCTTCTTCTCATTGAGCAACTCATAAGGTGTCTTGCCAAGAAACTTTTGAAGGAATAGGTGGTTGGATGCAAAGCATATAGTGTTGATAGCTTCCACCCATAGAGCTTCGGGAGTGTTGTACTCATCAAGCATTGTTCTTGCAAGAGTGATCAATGTCCGGTTCTTTCTCTCAACTACACCATTTTGTTGAGGAGTATATGTTGCGGAGACCTCATGCTTGATCCCAACTTTATCACAATAGGCTTCTATGTTTGTGTTGTCAAATTTTTTACTGCTGTCACTTCTAATCTTCTTGAGCTTTACTTCAAATTCATTTTATGCTCTCTTGGTAAACTTCTTGAAGCAAGATGCAACTTTAGATTTATCATGAAGGAAGAATACCCATGTGTATCTTGAATAGTCATCAACAATCACAAGACAATAAAGATTTCCTCCCAAACTCTTGTATGTTGTTGGTTCAAATAAGTCCATGTAAAGAGTTCTAGCACTCTTGTGGTTGACATGAAAGCTTTTGTTGGATGAGTATTTGCAACTTGCTTGCTGGTTTGACATGCACTACAAAGCTTATCCTTCTCAAACTTCACATCCTTCAACCCTCTCACCAAATCATTCTTCATTAGCTTCTTGAGTGAGCTCATCTCAACATGAGCAAGTCTTCTATGCCATAGCCACCCAAGTGTTATTTTGGTGAATAGGCAAGTCTTTAAATTAGCATCTTCGGAGGTGAAGTCCACTAGATATAGGTTGTTGTATCTAAATCTTTTGAATATCACTTGATCATCATCCTTCTTAGATACAACAACTTCCTTCTCGGTAAACAAGCATTGGAAGCCAAGATCACACAATTGTCCAATGGATAGCAAGTTGAAGCTCAAATAAGCAACATATAGCACATTTGAGATAGAATGATCATTTGATATTGTCACTTTGTCCAATCCTTTAACCTTGCCCTTTGAATTATCTCCAAATGTGATTCTTTCTTGTCCATCTACTTCTCCATCTAGTGAGGTGAACATACAAGGATCACCGGTCATATGTTGTGTGCAACCACTATCAATAACCCAATGACTTCCACCGGTCTTATAGATCACCTACACATAAGAGATCAAGCTTTAGGAAGCTAAACTTGTTGAGGGCCCTTCACCTTCTCAACTAAGTGACTTTGCTACCCAAATTTTCTTAGGCCTATTCTTGTTGGGAGGTCCTAAGAACATGACTTTCATCTTCCCACTAGAATCCTTTCTAAACATATAATGAGCATTGAAAGCAAAAGGTCTAGCATGCTTGGGCAAGAGTTATGGAGGTAGAGTTTGGCACTCATGGGCAAAGTGGCATTCTTATCCACACTTCAAAGCATCTCTTTGGCTTTGGCTTTGACTTATGTTGTTGTTGAGCTTGAGCCTTCTTCTCTTGGTTTGCCAAGTACCCAATGCCACTTATATCCATCTTCATGACGGTGTTCATTAGTAGCTCACTTTGAAGATGCTTGCCTCTTGTGAACTTGCTCAATCCAATCTTGAGATGCCTCTTTCTCCAATTTGAGCTTCTTGTTCTGTACCTTGAGTGCAATCATTATTTTTCTCTTCCTTGAGCTTCTTGTTCTCTTCTTTTAACTTCTCATTTTCAAGAATCAAATCACCATCATGATCAGAGTTTCTAACACTATGGTGTTGGTGGTTTTGAGCTCTTCAAGATCTTTCTTTAGCTTTTCATTATCATTCTTGAGCTTGATATACTCATCATAACTATCGGTCTCAGCCACTTGCTTGCCCTTGCTACTAGAACTTTGCTCAATGCTTTCAATGATCAAATCATCACATTATGTAGCTATATTAATCTTAACAACATTGTTAGTAGCATCATGTGGCTCATTGGATAAATATTCTTGAGCAATGACAAGATTATCATGATTAATCTTAAGAGTAGTATATTATTCTTTTAGCATGTTGTGGCTAGTGACTGAGCTCATTGTGTATCCTCTCAAGTTTATCATGTTTATCTTTAAGCTATTTCTTAGAAGATTTGAGCTCCTTGAGTTTGGATGATATAGCATCATTTGCTTCTCTAAGTTCAACACTAGCCATTTTGGCTACATCACATTTAGCTAAAAGAGAATTATTCTTAGATTCTAGTTTTTCATTCATAGCTCTACTCTTTCTAATGATCTTAGTGTATTGATTTAGCAATTTAACAAGATCATCATAAGAAGGCGATTCATATTCATCATCATCACTATCGATGTCATCATTGCTAGCATGTTCATCACCACTACTATGATCATTTGATACCTTGCGATCACCCTTGGCCATAAGGCATAGGAGTGTAGAGGATGATGGCAGTGGTGGCGGTGAAGATGATGAAGAGTCAATAACAATGGCAGCCACCTTCTCGTTGTCACTATCATCATCGGATGAGCCACTGGATGAATCAATGTCCGTGAGCCAATCACCGACTGATGTATGCCTTTTGTGGCAGAACCGCCTAATCTAATGCCCCCTAGGAGTGCTCGTCTTCCATTAGACACTAAGCACTCAAAGGAGAACACTAAATTACTCGGTTCCGTCGAGCACACCCCAGGGGAGAACCCGAAAATCCACATTTTTGCCATCAGAATCACAAATGAGAGAATAAAGCTTACATCATTCTTAACCATTTCTTACATCACTTTTACTACAACATCAGAGTATAATATTTATTTACTATAACAGCGAATGTAATGATATTATCAGAGTTATGAATAACTTAATGTAACAGTGGAATATAAACATGTTAACAGAGTTAGGACAATTTAAGTTAACAGCGGAATGTAAACATGTGATCAGGATTATAGCAGAAATAAATATCTATTCATGACATGTTGATGTATTGATATATAACAACTATGACAACAGATTATAAACTTTCATTTATAAAAACATTTGGTGAGAGTTATAAATAACAACTATGATCGCAGCGTAAAGGAAATCCTCGCTGAGTCCAACAGGAGGTATCCACACACAAGGGTCAGCTTTAGCCTCCACCTATCACCTACAACAGGGGAATAAAACTCTGAGTACTCAATTGTACTCAGCTAAGACTTACCCGATAGGAAAAAAGAAAAGACTTCAAGGATATGCAAGGCTATCTAGCTTGTGGGTTCATTGTATTTGTAGGAAGCATTACTAAGCGTGCAGTCCTTATATTCGATTTTGATTAATAGCCACATTGGTTCATTAACTAACCATTCTATGTAAGCACCTGTGCTACTTTCAAGCAGATGGATAAGCAACCAGATTTCCTTTTTCCATCTTTCACCTTCCAGTTCTTACTACGGTGCTAGGCATAAGACAAGCCGTATCGACTCGGCGGCTGATTCGTGAACCAATGTCCCTAGCTGGGTACCCTGAAAAATACATGCCCCGCTTCTACCCAAGGACACAAATAGGACCAACCCATCACTCTCCTATCCTAGGGTCCTAGGTCCCTGTCCAAACTAAGGACTCCAAGCCCCCATCCCTGAGTCTCGGACTCAGTGTGGTGCAAGGACCTCCTCCACCAAAAACAAAACCCTGACTAGTCAGTCCGGAAAGAGCTGGAATCCATGACAAGAGAGCAACAAGTCTTCTAAGTGCCCATACACAAGTATGTGCTCGGGATAATAAATCTGTGACTTGCCTCGATGGCTCATGCAACGACCGGTCCTTAACCGACATAGACAGGAAAAGACGGTGTAACCAAGCTATGCCCCGTATCCACGGTGACACAACTTCTTACACCCACAAATACCCAAACCATATCCCTACCCGGTCACCATTTTCCTTTCCATCATTTATAATTTTCCAAGTGATAATAATACAGTAATATATTTCCTATCTCTCACGAGTGATAGGCAATCACTTGACTTCTACCGGAGACCTGTAGCATAGCAATCTTTATGATCATGTCATACTAGTAAGACTCATAGGATAAAGATATATATGCAAGTGGGTTTCATTCAACTCCTTAAAACTTAATGCACAAATATAATTTAAACTGTAGAAAAGTAGGGGTTATGTACCGGGGCTTGCCTAGGTAAAATATGATCAGAAGTTAGTTTTCCATCATGGCGACATGATCTCCAAAAGCGCCATTTCTCCAGCAACTCCTAATGACTCCATGATCCATCGACATCCCTATTATGATATGCAATGTAATGCAATGCAAAGATA
Source organism: Miscanthus floridulus (assembly GCF_019320115.1). Classification (NCBI taxonomy): domain Eukaryota; kingdom Viridiplantae; phylum Streptophyta; class Magnoliopsida; order Poales; family Poaceae; genus Miscanthus; species Miscanthus floridulus. The sequence continues at coordinate 92,834,537 of NC_089596.1, read as the reverse complement.
TAATTAATCGATTGCAACCGTGACTTGCAAAATACGATTTATGGCCCTCCAGTTAACGGGCTAGTTCTAATGATGACTGTACTTAAGCTACATATACACGTTGTCAGATAAGGCATTATTTCCCAACCATTATTTTAGTTATATAAACCTAAGTTGTTTCTCTATCCTATTCCATCAATTTAATCTTTATTCGCAATAGGACATCATTATCTAATTAGCAACTAGTTATTCTGGAGCTACAACACTTACAGTGAATACCTAATATTGCTAGGAGCCTACTGTATAAATTTTAGATTCAACACTATTACCAATTTATCCCAACAAATTCCACAAGTTCTCCTTTCTAACAATATTAAGCATTTTAAAAAATCATAGCAACCCTAAAGACATACCGAGTCTATGTGAACAAAACACACTACTTGGTAGATCATGATTTTAGGAGACTAACAAAACTGGTTTCACCATTTTATGATTTTCATTTGATTTATTACGGATTTACAAACTTTAGCCATTTCAAACAAATAATAAAGCTAGCAGAAAAAGAAAAACGCTTCACGGCCGCATTAGGCCTAGCAGGACAAGACTGGCCCAGGCAGTGCACCTGGCCGGTGGCCCAGCGGAGGCCAGTGGCCCACCAGGCACGCGAATGCGGGCGCGGGTGGCCCAGGCGTGGTGGCACCGGCCAGCCCAGCGGGGCAGGTGATGGCCCAACACAATAGGTGGCCCAGCAGCTCCCACAGCCCGCGACGCAGTAGGCCGAACCAACGAGCGGCCCACGATGCGGAGCCCGCGTGAGCACTAGTGATTTCATAGAAAAGGTCCCCGTACTACGTGATTATTACACGACGACTCCATGCACTATTACAATAGAGGCAGTCTTTGCATAGACCACCTCAAAAACATCGTCTTCGCAAAGATGAGCCCCCCGTCGTGCCTGGGCGTAGCGGCGTAGCTCCGGCTAGTACTGCCTCGCGGTGCCAGCCAGCAGAGTGAGGCGTAGACTAAAGGAGCAGGACAACGAGCAGCATGGAGCCAATACAAGACCCTAGGTGCCGATTAGGGACCGGATGGTGACTTCTAACGCACTGACCACGCCGACGGACTACAAGCTACGGTGGCGTGACTGTTTCGGTGTCCTATGACCTCGGAGACTAAAATGAAAGGATGGTAGAGCAGAAGGACCTTTCCCTGGACATGGCTATGGTATCGACTAGAGAAGAAACGGCCCTTGCTGTGATGGCCCCGTGCATGGTGAAGGGCGACGACGCTCAGTGCATGGCGCGGCCATGTCAGCTCAACGCCGGTGATGACCCTAACCAAGCTAAGACAAGCACCAGATAGAGGAAGTCAAATAACAACTACTGATGCCACCAATTGAACCATTACCGATGGTGAAGGCCCTACCCCCAATCACGCTCTGCTCAATCGATGAACTGACCAGCAACGACGGGACTCCAGAAAAGGCCATCGCTAATGCACGACTGTGCCTCAATGCAGGTCAGGCGGTTGGCTAGCTCCGCAACCTATCTACTGACATGAACAATTTCCCTGAGACGGCCCCTACATCGTGAATTTGAACGACGCCCGTTGATAGCAGTACAAGGGCGTGGCAGAGCATAGCGGGTAGCTGTGCATGACACCGGGCGTTTTGACATGTTGTGGCACAAGGGTGATAGGCCGACTGCGCTACGGGACAGCGAAGATGACGTCCACTCGACAGGACCTCTTGAAGCGAAAATGGCCAAGCTCGAACAGAGCTCACCGCCGTCGGCTAGTGGGATGGGGTGGATAGGTGGGTCAGAGCCAGGAGTAGTCCTGTCGCAACAGCGGCCGGGCCAATGACACAGTTGCGACAACTTAGCGCACACCCTAGGACTAAGCACGGTCAGTGAAGTAGACGGCGAGGGCTAGCGCCATGTCAGCCAAGCGCCAGCAACTGCGGCATCGGGCTTGACCCCACAGAATACAGCGGACAGCGCACACACGTGGGCTTGCATGGTTGTTAGCACGACAGGGAGGGACCAGCCAACCCAGCCAGGCATGGGACCAGTAGCCACGGGGCTAATGAGTGGGGCAGCGGCTGCGGCCACAGTGCCAACCAGGGCGGTAGCATGCGCATGGCAGGGAGTGGCTGTGGTCATGTCTGGCCCGAAGTGCAACCGACGGCCACAACGCTGGCATAAGGGACAGCGGGGCAAGGCGTGGTAGGAGCAAGAGCAGACGCTTGGTGATGGGCCACATGGTGACGATGGCTGGCTTGGCTAGGCGACCAGCTGGTAGCTAGGCAATGGTGCACCCAAAAATGGCAGATCACACAGAAGTGCGCGGTGATCGCGGCCAAAGACCGAACGGCCGAAACCTATGCCATGCACGCTTTTTAAAAGCGACCTGAAAACTTGTACAAGATGCTCCAAAGGCCAAACCAATAGTTCGATTCACAAGAGGGTACATTGGGATGTTGATTAGAGTCCAGATAGTGTACCACTTCCTAAGCCGATCGCTCTACAAATATTGCCAAAGGTGGCTTCGTCGACCTTCTTTCAAACCTACGTAGAACGACGTTCGTTCGAATGATTTCGCGTCGAAACCCAAATCCGACCTACGGGATGTACTAGCGAGTTATCCTTGTCCTCGACCGCACATGTTACATCACCATTCACAAAACTTTCTAGACATTTTTGTTCAAAAAAAATTTAATCAAGTGACATGACGCGTACCATTGTTTCACGTTTCGCATAAATGTTTCAAGTGTCTAACATTGATTTATAATTCGTGTTGTACACATATGCACATAATTATGATGCTCATGCGATGTTTAGCAAGAATAGTACAACATAACACCGAGGGTGTTACAAATCTACCCCCCTAAAACAAAATCTCGACCCGAGATTTCATGTGCCTAGTGTGAGAAAGAGACCGGGAGTACATTTTGACACCGCACTAACTACCAGCAACAGAAAGGAGATGGGGATAATGCTCCAACAAGTAACTCTCCTGCTCCCAGGTGGCTTCATCTTCAAAATGGTTTTGCCATTGCACTTTGTAGAACTTTACCACACTATTTTTGGTGACTCTTTCTTTCTCATCCAGGATTTTTACAGGGTGCTCCACATAAGTCAAATCTAGCTGGAGAGGAAGTCCTTCAATTCCCACCGCTTCCTCGAGAACCCATAAACATTTCTTTAGCTATGGTACATGGAACACATCATGTACTACAGAGAGAATATCTGGAAGTTGTAGACGGTAAGCAACTAGGTTACACCGCTTCAAGATTCTGTAAGGGCCCACATACCGGGGAGCTAGCTTACCATAGATACCAAACCAATGCACTCCCCTCATAGGAGACACCTTAAGGTACACATAATCCCCAACTTCAAATTCCAAAGGCCTTCTTCGCTTGTCGGCATATGCTTTTTGCCGACTCTGAGCTGCCTTCAAATGACTCCGAATGAGAAAGACTTGCTCCTGAGCTTCCTCGATGAATTCTGGCCCAAAGTATCCATGGTGTCCCACATCAACCTAGTTGAGTGGCGTCCTACACTTCCTTCCATATAGAGCCTCAAAGGGTGCCATGCGGATGCTTTCTTGGTAGCTATTGTTGTAAGAGAATTCTGCTAGCTTCAAGCAGGCCTCCCACTTAATAGGGAAAGAAATGGCATAGGCTCTCAACATATCCTCAAGCACTTGATTTACCCTCTTGGTTTGGCCATCAGTCTAGGGTGATAAGCTAAGCTATGGAGGAGACTTGTCCCAAGACACTCCTAGAGTTGTTCCTAGAAGTGAGAGACAAAAACTAATCTCCCATCAGAGATGATAGTCAGTGGAACTCCATATAGAGTCACAATCCGGTCTAGGTACAACTCGGCATACTACCTAGCATAGTATTTAGAATTTACTAGGAGGAAGTGAGCGGACTTGGTGAGGCAATCCACAATGACCCAAATAGAGTTATAACCCTTGGTTGTGCGGGGAAACCCACAATGAAATCCATAAAAATATCTTCCCACTTTCAAACAGGAATGGGCAAGGGCTACAAATATCCTAGGGTACATAGATGATCTGCCTTAACTCTACCACATGTGTCACATTCGGTGACATACCGGGTGATGCCCTGCTTCATGTTGGACCACCAGTACAAGTGACGCAGATCGTGGTACATCTTTTTACTGCCAGGATGAATAGACAGTTTTGAATAGTGAGCTTCATTCAAAATTTTTCTTTTCAGCTCTTCATTGGATGGAACCACCAGTCTATCCTTGTATCTCATGACCCCTTGCTCATCAATGCTAAAGTGAGGGCCACGACCTTCGGCCATCAATTTCCTGATATGAGGAATCTCTTTGGGGTCTTCCTTCTGTTCCTGAATAATCTGCTCTAGCAATTCTGAGGTCAATGTAATATGAGCTAGCACCTTTGTGTGGTTGAGAGACAAAGGTATTTCCTCAACCTAATGTGACTTACGACTCAAGGCATCTGCTACAACATTAGCCTTTCCTGGGTGATAATGGACTTCTAAGTTATAATCCTTTATCAACTCTAACCATCTCCTTTGCCTCATGTTTAGCTTAGACTGAGTAAAAATATACTTGAGGCACTTGTGATCAGTGAAAATATGTACTTTGTTGCCCAATAGATAGTGCCTCCAAATCTTTAGAGCGTGGACTATAGTGGCCAACTCTAAGTCATGAGTGGGGTAATTCACCTTGTGCTTCTTCAGTTGGCGCGAAGCATAAGCTATCACACGCCCATCTTGCATAAGCACACATCCCAACCCCATCTTCGAGGCATCACAGTATACATCAAAGGGCCTATCAATATCTGGTTGAGCCAACATAGGAGCAGTGGTCAAAAAAGTCTTTAAAGATTGAAAAGCTTCTTCACAAGCTGGGCCCCAATCAAATTTAGCCTCTTTCTGGAGCAGCTTGGTCATGGGCTGGGCTATCTTGGAGAAATCGAGAATGAAACGCCAATAGTATCTAGCTAGACCAAGGAACTGACGGATCAAGTGCACAGACTTGAGAGATTTCCAATCCAACACATCCTACACCTTGCTAGGATCTATAGAAACGCCTTCCGATGTCAACACATGCCCCAAAAGCTATACTCGATCTAACCAAAACTCGCACTTGCTGAATTTAGCATACAGCTTATGCTCCTTTAGTCGAGTCAGTACTATCCGGAGGTGTTGGGCATGCTCTTCATCATTCTTGGAGTAGATCAGGATGTCATCAATGAAAACCACCACAAACTTATCTAGCTCCGACATGAAAACTAAATTCATTAGGTACATGAAGAAGGTGGGAGCATTGGTGAGACCAAAAGACATCACTAGGTATTCATACAGCCCATACCTAGTAGAGAAAGCTGTCTTTGGTATATCATGTGGCCTGATCTTGATCTGATGATAGTCTGATCGGAGATTGATCTTTGAGAACACCTTGGCACCAGCTAATTGGTCAAACAAGGTATCTATGTGGGGCAAGAGATACTTGTTCTTAACTATTACTGCATTAAGGGGGCGGTAATCCACACACATCCTCAGAGTACCATCCTTTTTCTTCACAAAAATGGCTGGGCAACCCCATGGTAAAGAACTCAGACGGATGAAACCTTTGTCCATCAACTCTTCCAGTTGCTTCTTCGTTTCTACTAGTTCCCTTAGAGCCATGCGATACGGGCATCTAGAGATAGGAGCAGTACTGGGCTCTAGCTCAATAGAGAATTCTACCTCACGGTCCGATGGTAACCCAGGAAGATCTTTAGGGAAAACATCCGAAAACTTACATACTACCGAAATGGAGGTAAGATCAAGAGCAGCTTCAGCATGGGCAGTAATAGGTAAGACTGGTTCTGAGGGTATAATAAGAGACATCCTATCCTCAGAAGAAGGAAGCCGTAACTCCATACTTCTCCTCTACATATCCAATACTACCCCATACACTGGCAACCAATTCATTCCAAGAATAGCGTCAATGCCTTGCCTAGGCATGACCATGAACTATAGGCGGTAAGTGTGGGTGGCTAATACCAAACTTATGGTATCCGTGCAAGTATTGATGAACAATTGTGAACCCACAGTACAAATCTTATAGGCATACGATATAGCCATAAGTGGTAAGTTGTGCCGCTCTACAAACCCCATGCTCATAAAGGAATGTGATGCACTAGAATCGAACAACACCAAAGCTGGATGGGAGTCAATGGTAAACATACCAGCCATCACCGGCTCCTGCTACAACACCTGCGCAACATCTATGAAGTGCACATGGCTAGATCTGCTGGGCACCTTCTTCTTGATGATGGTCCTCTTGATAAGCCTAGAATTTGCGGACGGTTGAGCTAACTAAACTGACTGATGCTGGGGACACTCCCTGGCATAGTGGCCATCTTTGCCATACTTGAAACAAGCACCTGGCTTGTTCTTGAACCCCTAATGAGGTGGGACCTACTATCCCTAAGACTATTGAGTCTGCACCTGCTGCGGAGCTGCACGATACTAAGTAGAGGAAGCCTACGAAGTCTGCTAGGGTTGCCAGAACGAAGGCCCGCTGGATGGTTGATAGGGCCCCCGACAAACAACCTGTATCTTCTATGTGTGAGGGTGGCTAGAGGATCCAGCTGCCACCCGCTTCCTTTTTCAATCAGCCTAAGACTCCCACTAAAAACCCTCAATAGCAATGGCGGCGTTCATTAGAGCCCCAAAGGTCTGATAGTTCGCTATGTAGAGCTTTTCCTAAAGGAGGGGAGCTAGACCACGAAAGAAGCATTCCCTCTTTCTGTCATTAGTATCCACCTAACTGCCAGCATACTGAGCCAAGTGATTAAACTTGTTCACATATTCCATCACTGTCCTATTACCCTAACGTAGCTCTAGGAACTTAGTCACCTTCTGGTTGATGACATTGGCAGGAATAAAGAACTCTCATAACACAGTGGAGAACTCCCGCTAGGTTGCTGGATGATTCGGCTGCTCCATGGCCTAGAAGGTGTCCCACCAAGCACCTGCGGATCCCAAAAGTTATTGCGCTGTAAAGTGCACCTTCTGCTCGTCGGCCACTCCGAGGAGCCAAAACTTCTGTTCCATAGTGCAAAGCTAGTGTTCCGCCTCCAGAGGCTCATCAGACGGGGTGAACGTGGGTGGGTGAGTCTTGAGGAAGTCCTGGTAAGAGGACAATCCCTCAGGACACGGGCACCACCCCTGTTCCCACCATGACCCCCGTGGGCTCCGCGGGCGAGGCCCACGACAGCCTGTGCCATAATGTCCATGGCACGAGCTATTTCTTGGCGAGCAGCAGCTGACTCCCGGTGAGCAGCCAATAGCTCTACCATTATCTCTATGGGAGTCAACAGCGGAGGCGGTGGTGGCGGCGGGAAAGGATGAGGAGCTAGAGGTGGAACCTCCTGACCTCCCCTGTTGCTGCGCTCAATGGCCCAACCACTGTCACCCTGGCCCTCGTGAGCCGCCCCAGAACTGGTGCTCCTGCGTCTAGACCTTAGATTCATCTATAAGAGAGACGAACCATCCATTAGAACACCTTCTTGGATCAGAAGCAAGGAATTAGGGGAATGACAGCACATTTATTAAAACATTACGTTAGTTAGCCCTATTAATTTACTAATTCCATTATACATGAAGGGGGATTTTAGTTGAAGTAAGATGCTATTATCATGATGCATGCTTCGACCTATATGTTCACTGAAGCCAAAATATGGCGGCATTCGTAAAATTTTTGGCACATCGCACACTCACTTTCCGCGATACTAAGCGATTTCTTACACAACGTAAGTCAGTGTACCTACAGAAAATTGATTAGATAAAACCAGTGCCGCTATCCTAGATAGACCATATTGCTAGGTCTTATACTTATTTACCTAATATAATCGCATCCTACTTTTCGTAAAACTTTTGTTGGTCAATTTTTAAGTTTTTGAAAAAGGGTGATGAACTTGTAACCATTATTGGCTCTGGTACCAATTGTGGTAGAACCGTCTAATCTAATACCTCCCAAGAGTGCTCATCTTCCATTAGACACTAAGCACCCAAAGGAGAACACTAAATTACTCGGTTCCGTCGAGCACACCCCAGGGGAGAACCCGAAAATCCATATTTTCGCCATCAGGATCACAAATGAGAGAATAAAGCTTACATAATTCTTAACCATTTCTTACATCACTTTTAGTACAACATCAGAGTATAATATTTATTTACTATAACAACGGAATGTAATGATATTATCAGAGTTATGAATAACTTAATGTAACAGCGGAATATAAACATGTTAACAGAGTTAGGACAATTTAAGTTAACAGTGGAATATAAACATGTGATCAGGATTACAATAGAAATAAATATCTATTCATGACATGTTGACATATTGATATATAACAACTATGACAACAAATTATAAACTTTCATTTATAAGTAAATAACAACTACGATCGCAGCGTAAAGGAATCCTCGCTGAGCCTACCAGGAGGTATCCACACACAAGGGTCAGCTTTAGCCTCCACCTGTCACCTGCAATAGGGGGAATAAAACCCTGAGTACTCAATTATACTCAGCAAGATTTACCCGACAGGAGAAAAGAAAAGACTCCAAGGATATACAAGGCTATCTGGCTTGTGGGTTCATTGCATTTGTAGGAAGCATTACTAAGCGTGCGTCCTTATATTCGATTTTGATTAATAGCCACATTGGTTCATTAACTAACCATGTAAGCACCTGTGCTACTTTCAAGCAGGTGGTAAGCAACAAGATTTCCTTTTTCCATCTTTCACCTTCTAGTTCTTACTACAGTGCTAGGCATAAGACAAGCCATACCGACTCGACGGCGATTCGTGAACCAATGTCCCTAGCTGGATACCCCAAAAACACACGCCCGCTTATACCCAAGGCACAAGCAGGACCAACCCATCACTCTCCTGTCCTAGGGTCCTAGGTCCCCGTCCAAACTAGGACTCCAAGCCCTCGCCCCTGAGTCCCAAACTCAGTACGGTGCAAGGACCTCCTCCACCAAAAACAAAACCTTGACAGTCGGTCTGTAAAGAGCCAAAACCTACAACAAGAGAGCAACAAGTCTTCCAAGTGCCCATACACAAGTATGTGCTCGGGATAATAAATCTGTGACTTGCCTCGATGGCTTATGCAACGACCGGTCCTTAACCGACATAGACAGGGAAGGACGGTGTAACCAAGCTATGCCCCGTATCCGCGGTGACACAACTTCTTACACCCAACAATACCCAAACCATATCCCTGCCCGATCACCATTTTCCTTCCCACCATTTATATTTTCCAAGTGATAATAATACAGTAATATATTTCCTATCTCTCATGAGTGATAGATAATCACTCGACTTCTACCGGAGACCGGTAGTATAGCAATCTACACGATCCTGTCATACTAGTAAGACTCATAGGACAAAGATATATATGCAAGTGGGTTTCATTCAACTCCTTAAAACTTAATGCACAAATATAATTTAAACTGCAGAAAAGTAGGGGTTATGCACCGGGGCTTGCCTGGGTAAAATATGATCAGAAGTTAGTTTTCCATCATGGCGACATGATCTCCAAAAGCACCATTTCTCTAGCAACTCCTGATAACTCTGTGATCCATCGACGTCCCTATTATGATATGCAATGTAATGCAATGCAAAGATATAATTAATCGATTGCAACCGTGACTCGCAAAATACGATTTATGGCCCTCTAGTTAACGGGCTAGTTCTAACGACGACCGTACTTAAGCTACATATACACATTGTCGGATAAGGCGTTATTTCCCTACCATTATTTTAGTTATATAAACCTAAGTTGTTTATCTATCCTATTCTATCAATTTAATCTTTATTCACAATAGGATATCATTATCTAATTAGCAACTAGTTATTTTGGAGCTACAACACTTACAGTGAATACCTAATATTGCTAGGAGCCTACTGTACAAATTTTAGATTCAATACTATTACCAATTTATTCCAACAAATTCCACAGGTTCTCCTTTCTAACAATATTAAGCATTTTAAATAATCAAAGCAACCCTAAAAACATACCGAGTCTATGTGAACAAAACACACTACTAGGTAGATCATGATTTTAGGAGACTAACAAAACTTGTTTCACCATTTTATGATTTTTTCTGATTTATTACGGATTTACAAACTTTATCCATTTTAAACAAATAATAAAGCTAGCAGAAAAAAAAAACGCTTCACGGCCGCATTAGGCCCAGTCGGACAAGACTGGCCCAGGCAGTGCACCCGACTGGCGGCCCAGCGGAGGCCAGTGGCCCACCAGGCGCGCGGACGTGGGCGCGGGTGGCCCAGGCACGGTGGCCACCGGCTAGCCCAGCGGGGCAGGCGATGGCCCAACGCGGTAGGCGGCCCAGCAGCTCCCACAGCCCGCGATGCAGTAGGCCGAACCAATGAGCGACCCACAATGCGGAGCCTGCGTGAGCACTAGTGATTTCATAGAAAAGGTCCCCGTACTACGTGATTATTACACGACGACTCCATGCACTATTACAATAGAAGCAGTCTTTGCATAGACCACCTCAAAAACATCGTCTTCGCAAAGATGAGCCCCCCGTCGTGCCTGGGCGTAGCGGCGTAGCTCCGGCTGGTACTGCCCCGCGGTGCCGGCCAGCAGAGTGAGGCGCAGACTAAAGGAGCAGGACAACAAGCACCATGGAGCCAATACAAGACCCTAGGTGCCGATTAGGGACCGGACGGTGACTTCTAACGCACTGACCATGCCGACGGACTACAAGCTACGGCGGCGCGACTGTTTCGGTGTCCTGTGACCTCGGAGACTGAAATGAAAGGATGGTAGAGCAGAAGGACCTTACCCCGGACATGGCTATGGTATCGACTGGAGAAGAAACGGCCCTTGCTACGATGGCCCCGTGCATGGTGAAGGGTGACGACACTCAGAGCGTGGCGCGGCCGTGTCAGCTCGATGCCGATGACAACCCTAACCAAGCTGAGATGAGCATTAGATAGAGGAAGTCAAATAACAACTACTGATGCCACCAATTGAACCATTACCGATGGTGAAGGCCCTACCCCCAATCACGCTCTGCTCAAGCGACGAACTAACCAGCGATGATGGGACTCCAGAAAAGGTCATCGCTAACACATGACTATGGCTCAATGCGGGTCGAGCGGTTGGCCAGCTCCGCGACCTATCTACTAACGTGAATAATTTCCCTGAGGCGGCCCCTACGTCATGAATTTGAACGACGCCCGTCGACAGTAGTACAAGGGCGTGGCAGAGCATAGCGGGCAGCTGTGCATGACATCGAGCGTTTTGACATGCTGTGGCACGAGGGCGATAGGGCGACTGTGCTATGGGACAGCAGAGACGGCGTTCACTCGATGGGACCACTTGAAGCAAAAATGGCCAAGCTCGAACAGAGCTCACCGCCGTTGGCTAGCGGGACGGGGTGGACAGGTGGGGTAGAGCCGGGAGTAGTCCTATCGCAACAATGGCTGGGCCAACGACATAGTTGCGATGACTTGGCGCACGCCCTAGGACTAAGCATGGTCGGTGAAGCGGACGGCGAGGGCCAGCGCCATGTCGGCCAAGCGCCAGCAACTGCGGCATCGGGCTCGACCCCATGGAATACGGTGGACAGTGCACTCACATGGGCTAGCACGGTTGTCATCACGGTAGGGAGGGACCAGCCAACCTAGCCAGGCATGGGACCGGTAGCCACGGGGCCGACGAGTAGGGCAGCGGCTGCGGCCACAGCGCCAACTAGGGTGATAGCATGTGCACGGCAGGGAGCGGTTGTGGTCCTATCTGGCCCGGAGTGCAACCAACGACCACAACACTGGCACAAGGGATAGCAGGGCAAGGCACGACAGGAGCACGAGCAGACGCTCGGTGATGGGCCATGTGGCGACAACGACTGGCTCGGCTAGGCAACCAGCCGATAGCCAGGCAATGGCGCCCAAAAACGGTAGATCACATAGAAGCGCGCGGTGACCGCGGCCAAAGACCGAACTGGCCGAAACCTGTGTCCGTGCACGCTTTTAAAGCGACCTGAAAACTTGTACACGATGCTCCAAAGGCCAAACTAATAGTTCGAATGCACAAGAGGGTACGTTGGGCTATCGATCGGAGTCCACGATAGCTGTACCACTTCCTAAGCTGATCGCTCTACAAATATTGCCAAAGGTGGCTTCGTCGACCTTCTTTCAAACCTACGCGGAACGACGTCGGTTCGAACGATTTCGCGTCGAAACCCAAATCCGACCTATAGGGATGTACTAGCAAGTTATCCTTGTCCTCGACCGCACATGTTACATCACCAGTTCACAAAACTTTCTATACATTTTTGTTTGAAAAAAATTTAATCAAGTGACATGACGCGTACCATTGTTTCACGTTTCGCATAAATGTTTCAAGTGTCTAACATTGATTTATAATTCGTGTTGTACACATATGCACATAAGTATGATGCTCCTATGATGTTTAGCAAGAATAGTACAACGTAACACCGAGGGTGTTACACCTTTCCACTTTTCTTCTTCTTGCGGAAGTTCTTCTTCTTGCCATCTCTCTTCTTGTATGGCTTGTTTTTCTTCTTCTCGTCTTCTTCTTTATTGCTTGATGTCATCTTTCTTGCCCTTGTAGTAGTTCTTGAACTTGTCTTTCTTAGGGCTTGGTGCATTGGTGTGCTAGATGACCAAGTTCTCTATAATTGTAGCAATCCATCTCGGAGATTGGTTTCCTTCTAGAGCTAGTGAAGAACTTCTTCTTCTTGCCATCAAACTTGATGCCACTCTTGTTGAGCTTCTTTAGCATCTTGGCGGTTCTTCTCACCATGAGAGCAAGACTTGCATCATCAATTTCATCATCACTTGAGCTCTCATACTCAAGCCTTGCTTTGCCTTTCTCTTGGCTAGCTTTGAATGCTAAGTATTTTTCTTTCTTCTTAGTAGAGAATGATCCATCTTGTGGTGTGATGTGCATGTACATCTCATGAGCATTGATCTTTCCAAGATTTATGTTGGTGTAGCGGTGGAAAGATCACCTTGATGAAGCACGGTCATAATATGCCCATATTTATCAATGGGGATGACACTCAAGATTTTTCTTACAACATCAGATGATTGTATTTGAGTGAGTCCAAGCCCATTGACTTCCTCTACAAGAACATTCAAACAGTGAGTATATCTCATTAACACATTCTTTAGGGAGCAACTTAAAAGAGTTAAGCTTTTCATGACAAGATGATAGCGTTCCTCACGCTCACTCTTTGTTCCCTCATAGGAGCGCACAAACGTTCGACCATAGTGTATGGGCGTCCTTGTGGTTCCTTACCCGATTAAACACATCTTTGCAAAGGCCTCTAAAGATGGTGTTTCGAGCCTTTGCATTCCATTTCTCGTAATTCACCTCATTGCCTTGTAGGTGTGTAGCATCCTGAGGTTTTGGGAAGCCCTGTGAGGCGGCTCTAAGTATTCCAATATCTAGAGCTTCTAAATATGCCTCCATGCGGATTTTCCAATATGAAAAATCATCCCCCTCGAAGATAGGAGGAGGTCCATCCCCGTGAGACATCTTTCTCTAGATGGTTAAGTCTAGCACTGAGGCTCCGATACTAATTGAAAGGATCAAGATAGCCCAAGAGGGGTGAATTGAGCTAATTTCAAATTTCTTTGCAATAATTAAGTACTATGGTTATCCCAATTAATCCCTTGTACCTAGAAAGTTTTTCTAATGATCTACCACACAAAAGTTTAGCAACCTATGTTTCAATCCTACTCTAGCATGGCAATTCTATGAATGTAAATAACAAGAATTAAATTGCTCAAAGTAAAGAGAGAAGGAGGAATGTGGCAATGTTTTGCTGAGGTATCAGGAGAGTCACCACTCCCCACTAGTCCTCGTTGGAGCACCCACGCAAGAGGTGTAGCTCCCCCTTGATCCATGCAAGGATCAAGTGCTCTTTATGGGTTGATTCTTTGATACTCTAGTCATGGTGAATCACCCACAACCGCTCATAACTTGAGTTGGGTCATCCACAAGCTTTGTCGGATGATCACCAAGATCCCAATCACCACCAAGCCATCTAGGTGATGACAATCACCAAGAGTAACAAGCACAAACTCTCACTTGACCATGACAAGCCTAATGACAAGGGTAGATGCGTACTTTGCTACTCTTGCTTTCACTAATGAGGGCTCTCTTTGGTATTCTCAAATCTCAATCACCTCACTAGGACCTTGCTCTTTTTGGCACTCTCAAAGGTGTTTCTCAGCTTCTAGAATGAGCAAAAGTACCTCCTCACACGAATGGAGGAAGTATTTATAACCTTAGTTGAAAAACGAATCGTTATGTGCCTCTAACGGGTGACCGGACGCTCTGACCATATTGATCGGATGCTCCGATCAGTTCTCCACGAACTCCAGTGTTTAAGTTGTGACTGGACGCGTCCGGTCATGATTTTCCCTCTCTGGAACCATACTGGAGTCAACCAGGACACTAGCACCCAGTGTCCGGTCACTCACCTCTCAGTGTCCGGTCGCGTCCAGACGATTTCACCTTAATCAAATAAACTGAGCAGACTCTGCGCCAGCGTCCGGTCACTCCGAAACCAGCGTCCGGTCAGTATTTGACCCTCCATTCACTTCCAACTCTCGATCATACGTGAATGAAGTTTGCTCTAATGGATCTAAGGGCTTTTTAGGAGCTGTCTAGTGCTAGATTTAGCAAGTGTGCACCACACCTAACTCACTAGACTCACCTAGGTCAAGTTACCCATCCATACCCCCCTTAATAGTATGGTCAAAGGAAAAAAGAAAGTCCTAAACTACACTAAGTGTCTCCTCAACATCAAACGATACTTAGAACTAGTTCATCCTTAACCTTATGATCCATCCTTTGAAAACCAAAATGATTTTCATCGTAGGGGCATGACCACCATGATAGCCCAATCGATCTCCATTATCGTGACCTAACTTAATTGCCTCGGTAAAACACACGTTAGTCACAATAATCACGTATTGTCATTAATCACCGAAACCCAACTAGGGGCCTAGATGCTTTTCGCAACTCGTTGATCCACCTCTAGGATGTCGTCCGATCAACTTAAAGTGGGTGTACAAGGTCAAGCGGGACGAGCTCGGTGCCATTATCAAGCACAAGGCGCGCCTCGTTGCCCGAGGCTCTATTTAGCGTGAGGGCATCGACTTTGAGGAGGTCTTTGCGCCAATAGCGCGCATGGAGTCGATTCGTTTGCTACTAGCCTTGGCAGCAGCAAAGGACTGGCGCATCCATCACTTGGACGTTAAATTAGCCTTCCTCAATGGCGAACTGATGGAGATGGTCTTTGTCAGGCAACCTTCAGGTTTCGCCGTCAAGGGAGAGGAGCACAGGGTGCTCCGACTACGCAAGGCGCTCTACAGGTTGCGGTAGGCCCCACGAGTATGGAACGCTAAGCTTGACGCCACGCTGGGCGAGCTTGGGTTTCAACAGTGCGCAACCGAGCACGCGCTCTACACGCGGCGATGGGGGAAGGAGGAGCTCGTCATCGGTGTGTATGTGGATGACCTGATCGTCACCGGCGCGCGCACGGAGAACATCAATGGCTTCAAGCGCGAGATGGCGGCTTATTTTCAAATGAGCGATCTCGGCGCACTCTCCTACTACCTCGGCATCGAGGTGAGACAGGAGAAGGAGGAACTCACGCTCAGTTAAAGTGCGTATGCCTCCAAGCTGTTGGATAGGAGCGGCATGGCTGAGTGTAAGCCTTGTGTGACTCCGATGGAGGACCGGCTGAAGCTGACGAAGGCCAGCACCGCGGCGAAGGTGGATGCAACACTCTACTGGAGCATTGCCGACGGTCTGCGCTACCTAGTCCACACGAGGCCGAACATTGCGTTCGTCGTGGACTACGTCAGTCGCTTCATGGAGGATCCTTGAGAG
Source organism: Miscanthus floridulus (assembly GCF_019320115.1). Classification (NCBI taxonomy): domain Eukaryota; kingdom Viridiplantae; phylum Streptophyta; class Magnoliopsida; order Poales; family Poaceae; genus Miscanthus; species Miscanthus floridulus. The sequence continues at coordinate 92,818,597 of NC_089596.1, read as the reverse complement.
GATCACTGGGCTACAGGTAAAATGGCTACTGCGCTACGTCAAGGGGACAGTTGATCATGGGATCATCTTCCCAAATACCGGCGGGAATAAACTGCAGCTCACTGTGTTCAGCGATGAGGACAAGGCGGGAGACATCGACGGACGACAGAGCACCTATGGCGTGCTCGTCTTTCTCGTATCGGCTCCAATCTCATGGCTGTCGCTGAAACAAAAGGTGGTGGCGCTATCTACGTGTGAGGCATAGTATGTAGCAGCAGCCACAGCGGCGTGCCAAGTTGTGTGGCTGCGCCGGCTGCTGGGCGAGCTGACCGGCATGGAAGCTCACCTACCCGCACTGATGGTGTACAACCAGCCCGCCATCGCCCTCACGAAGAATCTGGTTCTGCACGACCGGAGCAAACACATCGACGTGAAGTTCCACTTCCTCATGGACTGTGTCGATGGAGGGCATGTCGTCGTCGAGTTCGTCGAAACTGGTCGGTAACTCGTGGACGTCCTCACCATGCCGCTCGGACGTCTTCGACTCACGGAGCTGAAGGAGATGATCGACATGGAGAGGGTACAAGGGATAGCAGTAGGTTTAGGAGAAGAATTGTTAGAATAAACTACTTGCTTTCCTTGTGTGAACACAGCAAGGGAAGGCGGCGCCGAAAGACCCCCTACTGTGATATTGTAGTCGCTGCAGGTGCAGGCGTCCGCACGGCTCATCTGCAACACTGTAGCCACATGCACAGGCCGGCGCAGAGTCAGCCCTTGTATGGTATCTCATTACTGTTACAGCATGTGCGCTGTACTAGAACTAGATGGATATAGTTGTATAAATAGACTACTACGGCAACTCAGTAAAGAGAGTTCAGATTTGCTATTTTCCATACAGGGCTTCGGCCAATGGTGATGTCTTGTACTGTGTGTGTATGCTTTGTTCTCCCTCTTCTTCAACCTCGAGCCATAGTATATGGAGACGGACAACGCTTGTTCGTGGTCGGAACGACTAATGGGATGCTCGACAACACTAGCGGATGCTCAGTAAAACTGATGAGTAATTCACTCACCTGAGCCGGTGATCCTGTGGACCAACAATCTTGGGTTCTGACGTTGGCCTATTGGCGTGCGTGCAGCCTTAGCTGACCTTTCGGTTCACTGCAAGAACGTTCAGAGCTCCCATCTATCAATCCATCGGTTAACCAACAAAAACGCTGCTTGGATTGGATTCACTTGCTCAACTTGACCCAGATTATGGCCGATCGCTGCTGTCGCTGTCAGAGAACGAAGAAGCCAGCCTTGCTGCGAGCCATTTCCTTATACATTCGCTCTCGGACTAGCTCGGAGGAGCTAGCGACAGGACAAACACAAACTAGCGTATTACTGGCTCTCGCGTCCATCTACTTTTCCGCGCGTAGTCCGTTCCTGACAAGGAGAGATCGTAGTAGAACAATTGCAGAGAAAAAGGTGGCGTACAAAAAGTCCGAAGGATGGATGGATGGATGCAAGTGTGTGTAACTTTCTTCAGTCCTACGAAATCAAACGTGGTTTTGATTGAGGTGATGGCAAGACATCGCACCTAGCTTAGCCTTTAAACTCAGCTTACTGGCAGCTTCCTGAATGACCGGCTCACGAAAGGAACAGTCCTACAAAGACGTTTTCTAATTAACAGTCCGATCCATCGATCAGCGCGTGGGGTGTTCGAGTCCCTCTTGACCACCGGCTGTACCGATTCATTCAGGCGTCTTTCTTCGTCTGAATGCATGTAAAGGTGCCTGCTAGTCAGTCCTTCAATTCACTAGACGTCTCAGACTATACTGAATAGTACAGCACAGCGACGAAATTACAAGCTACAGTCTCATCAGTGTGCACGCAGGTCAACAGGGGTAGTTGTAGCATCTCCCAAAGACACTGCACAAGTTTCCACCGCTTGCGGTTTACCGCATTGACTAGCCGCCGCAGACGAGAAAACGGTCAAGTTTCCCGTCACTTCCCTTTGAAAGCGACGCCCAACGCAACAGCCGGAGGAAGTTCAGAAACCGATCGAGAGACGTTGGCGGCGGCGAGACAACGACGAAGCAGGCCGATCGACGAAGCACGACGGCGGCGGCCGGTCTACCACTACCAGCTGCTACCGCCGGTCTACGTCTAGCTAGAGGTCGCTGCGAACCGCGCTGCATGCGAGTTGGGTTGGGCCCCACAGCGCAGGGACGGAGGAGGGCTCCGCTCGCGGTCACGGCCTTCACGGGTCGTTGGAAGGAGACTGGGAGCGAAAACGAGGCGTGACTGGGAGCGAAAACGAGCGTGGGGGACTGCATGGACCGACGTATCCCTGCCACTCTCCGTGGCGTCCATTCTACTCCGGAGTCCGGACAGCTGGTCTGAACGGTCCACCGTCTGGGCCCCACGGCCCTCCGTGTTGGAGGAATGGTCTCTACCCCTTTCTGTTTTTCCTTTTTTTTTGCGCTCTCCATCTTTCTTTCATTGGCATTATTGTGCAGCTACATACTCCTGATGTATCAGAAATTCAGAGGTCTACGTCTTAAAAAAGGCAAAAAACTAAAAATTAAAAGGAAATTGAGAGCTACTCTACTCCACTGGTGCTAGTATGATGTGATGACAGCTGAGTGTAAGACCACGGCTAGGGCTGAACATCGAGCCAGCTCGGCTCGTCTCAGTCCAGCTCGAGCTGACTCGTTAGGTTAACAAGTCAGCTTGGCTCGGCTCGTCAATATTATGAGCTAGAGGAGCAGCTCAGCTCGGCTCGTTAGTGAGCTCGAGTTGGCTCGTTTAGCTCGCGAGTTACTAAAAAATAGAACATATATGTTTATAATGTTCATGCCACAATAATTTCAGAAGGTGGCGTTCATCATTATGCAACCATACATGATTAATACATATCAGGTTCATCAAAAGTATCAACCATGCAACATAGCTGGTCCATTCATGATCCATGCAGTTTCAGCATACTTACTACTTGCTTGCCACCACAGGCTTAGAAAAGTCTACTAATTCAATGTCAGCATCATCATGTTCTCCCTAGAAAACAATCCATAAAACAATATTTAGGTACCACAACAATTATAAAATCAAAATTCATATGAAACAACTAAAATAAGGATTATATATCAATTAAATAGGTGTACACTTCTAGGTCAGCAACATTATCTTCTGGATTCATGGTCGTAGGTTGATAGGCCTCAACTCGTTTGAGCTCTTGAGCAGCTCACGAGCTGGCTCGAGCGGGTTCGTTAAAATAGCAAGCTAGACTCCAGCTCGTGAAAAAGTTCAAACGAGTCGAGCCGAGTATTTTGTCTAGTCTAAGGCTATCTCCAACAACAACACCTAAAATACAAGACACATTCGTCCTTTGGTAGCGCTACATATAAAAGGTTCAATACATATTCAACATCTTCTCCAACAACTAGATCTAAAAGAGAATCCTTTCTGTAAATGAGTTTCCAGGAGAGAATGCACATATTTAGATTGAATCTCTCAACAACTTAAAATAGATCTCCTATATAGATAATGCTAATTTTAAATCTTTTACTATTTATTTTGGTTTTGATAACCCTGGGTTACTTGTTGGGGACCGTCTAGGCCACAGCCCACGCAGTGCCGAGCGACTGCTGCAGTACAAAGCGTGCCAGGTGGTTGGAGTGGCGGGCATCGGTCGCGAGCTGCCGGCGCACCACAACTCCCAAGGTGAGATGGTCAACTGGACCGGCCAACCACTGTTGCCTGATAGATGCTGCTAGGTGGAAATGCCATTGTTGCCCGCCGCAGATTAATGCTTTGTTGACTGACTAATTCGTATCACCCTTGTTTCTTCTCGTTTTCTTTTTTTTTAAGTAAAGAGATTGTTCTACTGCCGAAACACAAACCAAATTCTACAGATCATCTCCTTTGTGTGTTTTCAGCTTAGGTCATGTTTAGTTCCAAAAACTTTTTCCAAAAAGTGCTACAGTAGCCGTCACATCGAATCTTACGATTCGTGCATAGAACATTAAATATAGACGAAAAAAACTAATTGCACAATTTTATTAGAAATCGCGAGACAAACATTTTAAGTCTAATTAATTTACAATTGAATACTAATTATCAAATAAAAATAAAAATGCTACCGCACCTTAAAATCTCAAACTTCATCCGACTACACAAGGCCTTCGTTTTGAGCTCTGTGACTCTAGAAATTACTATAGTTTCTCGTCAGAAACTCCGTCCCTGTCAGACTGCTAGATCAGGAAGACGTCTAAACACTGCAAGAATTCGACGAGATCATGCATGCGTCGTTTCGCCCTTGACAAAAAGGAAGCTTTTTTGGTGTTGTTTCTGGTGGAGTAACTAAAGGAAATGGAGCGCGTCAATGGCAGAGTAGATTAGAAAGTACTGTAGTAGAAACAGCAGAGAGCACCAGGAGAAGCTCAAGAGTGGAGATACCATGAGCAAAAATTACATCACGCACCAAGGAGTTAATTAAACAACAAGTATCTCACGCGGTACTAGGAATTCTCCGATCACTGCAACGGCGACGGCGCCGCGGCGGCGGCGGCGGGTGAGGGCGCCATCCTGGGGGACGTGACGGGGAACAGCGGCAGCAGCCGCGGCGGCTCGGCGGCCCTCGGGGAGGGGTGCAGGAAGAAGCCCTTCCGCGCGATGGCCGCGCGCTCGGCGGCGGCCTCGTCCTCCTCGCCGGGGGACGCCGCCGCCGACGCCGGCGACCGGTTGAAGGGGTCGGCCAACAGCGGCGTAACGGGGCTCCCGAGCGCCAGTGACGGGAAGTCGAGCACGCTGGGCGACAGCATCTCCGGCGCCGCCCCCGCCCCCGCCTTCCTCGGCGACGCGCCCGCGGCCGCGGCCGCCGCCATCGCCAGCGGCGCGATCATCTTGAGGTTGTTCTTGCCGATCCGGCGCTCGTAGAGCTTGAAGGCCGGCTTCTTGGGGCCTCCGGCGAGGCCACTGCCGCCGTGGTGGTGGCCGTGGCTTTTGGCGGGCTTCAGGGCCGCCGCCGCCGCCGCCGCAACCGGCGGTGGAGTGTCGGAGCCGGTGAGCCTCTGGACGACCTGCTTGAAGTTGGCGGTGTCGGCGTGCACGAAGGTGGTGGGGAACGGCGTGGTGTCGATGATGCGCGGCACGGGCTTGGGCGACGGCGGCACGGGCGCCTGGGAGTACTGGGACTGCTGCTGGCGCGGCGACGGGGAGGCGGCGGCGGACGAGGGCGAGGAGGAGGAGGTGGAGGAGGACGGAGAGTTGGGGGCCCCCCGCGCCATGGGGAGGAGTTGCTTCGCCGCAGCAACTTCCATTCGCGGTGTCTCTCTCTCGTGCGCGCGCTGGGGGGCGTTGGTTTCACGGAGAGGGGAGAGCGGGAGAGGCGAGAGGGGTCAAGCGGGGAGGCGAGAGGGAGTGGGAATAAGAAGAGGAAGAGGGGAGGTTAGTTGGCGTGGGCCTGGGTCGGGTGGATGCTTTCTTCCTCTCTTTCTCTCTCTACCCTAGCCTAGCCTGCCTGATGCGGTCAGTCCTCTCTCCTCTTCTCTCTCATCACAGATGTTGTTGTTTTTTAAAGGATTTCTTGCTGGCTTTCTGTTTCAGTTTCCGTCTCATGACTCACTGCCTTTCGTGCACTATTCTTCTATGTGCAGTTTCCGCTGTTTTTTTTGGTATATCTTTATACGATGAACCCACTCTCTGAAAAAAACTACTTTTCATTTGGAACGAATCTAAAAAGATACTAACATTTAAAATGGTGAGTAAATATCAATAGAATAATTATACAATAGATTTTTTATAATAAATATATTTATATCTTCTCCTACAACTAAAAAGAACAAAAGTAAGATAATTTTTTTGTGCGACTTTTTTTTGGGTCGCTCCTTCCTTCCGGCCGTGCGATACCCCACGCGATAGAAAAAAAAACTGTCATCTCTGTGATCCCCGCCTGCTTTGAAGGAAACAAATCGATCATCTGAGGCCACATGTATGGAAGAAAACAATAATCAATAATCATGCATGGAAGGAAACAATAATCATGCATAGAAGGAAACATCAGTGATGCCAAATAAAAGATATGCAGGTTATACATGGTGAGACTGGTGAACCTTCTGTAATTTCCTAAACAAATATTTCCACCATTAGTATATAGGTCTATTCCCCTACATTTCTTTGTGCTCCCATTAACATATAATATGAAAAGTATTGTTGTGTTCATCACCACTTTCAGTTGACAACTCCCATTAGCATATACTTCCTCTACCCAAAATATAAGTCGTTATGGGATGCGTGCAGGTCAAACTTTCTCAACTTTAACTAGGTTTGTAAAAAATATATGCAACATTTATATCTTCAAATAAGTTTATTATGAAAATATATTCAATGTTCTATGTAATGATACTAATTATGTTTTATAAATATTAATATTCTTTTATATATAATTGGTCGAAGCTAAAAAAAAGTTAACTTCTCGAGAAGCAAGAATGAATTTTATTTTGAGACAGAGGGAGTATGTGAAAACGGTGTTGAAAATATTTTAATAATCAAGTTCGTCTCTGTCTGATTGGTAAACTTAGACATCATAATGGTATAAAAAATTTTGACTCTCATGGATACCCTCATGGATTAGTGCAAAGCATCCCAACCCTACAGCATACACTAATGGCAACCTTAAAGTTATGATATGTTCAAATGGTGGACAATAAAGACCATCTTAGACGTTCTGGCGTTAGAGTATATACGTGCAGATACATAGACATGGTGGTGCAAGTGAGCAGCCAGCAGGAGTCGAGAGTCAGGGGTGTTTGGATCCTAGGACTAAACTTTAGTCCCTGTCACATTGAATTTAGATATCAATTAGGAGAACTAAACATGAGCTAATTATAAAATTAATTACATAAGTTGTGGCTAATTCGCTTACCAGCGGCGTGTAGAGGATGGTATGAAGATGTGGTGGAACTTATTTGTGGATTTATTGGCGCACGAAAGAAATTGATATCGAAAATCTCTTCCTGCTGGTATAAAAAATGATCTTAGCCGCATTACGTAAAGATCTACACAGTAGAGTTTGTGAGTCGCGATGCCACGCTCTCTGTGACTGTGTACATTTCACGAACTTAGCTTTTTGATTAAATGTCACTTTAACGTCGGTCGTATACTTTTACAGTATTGTTATCTTATCGTGCGATCCGTGTGTTTTAGTACAAAAGTTTAGCTGTCCCGTAGCAACGCACGGGTACGAACCTATTTGCATATATACTCGAACCTGTGTGTATATGATTATATGGAGATGTAGCAGAACTTATTCATGGATTTATTAGCGCATGAAAGAAATAGATATCATAGAATTCTTTTTGCCGATATAAAAAAATATCTTAGCCGTATCACGAAAAAGTCTATACAGTAGAGTTTGTGAGCATGTGACGTCGCGCTCTCCGTGACTGTGTTAATTTCACGAACTTTATTTTTTTGACGTCGATATTTAATTTAACAGTATTGTTATCTTATCTATGATCCGTGTGTTTTTAGTATAAAAGATTTAGTTGTCCCATAACAACGTACGAGTACCCTACACAGTAGAGACATAACGATTAAACATCTTAACGTTCGAAACACCGTAATTGACGAAACCAAAAGTCAAATTTTACGCCTGGGATTTCACGCAGCCTCATCGTCTTGTAACATTCGAAAGTGTCAAATCTTGCTCCTTGTGGAACAACGAGAAAAATGTACAGTGAGCTCGTTCTGTCGTGAGCAGAAGCATGGCTCGGGATAGTGGTGTCCAACCAGAGGAAGATGCTTGTGCCGAGAAAAAAGGAAAAGCAAAAGAAAACGCGGCAGGCATTGACCTGGGCAACCTAGCCTTGACCCCGTGCAGCAGCTGTCCCATCCCTGCCGGTGGGCCGCAGATGCGATGCTCCCTCTCGCCTCTGCCTCGCCTGTTCTGTCGCGTCCGCGTCCGTCGTGGCCCGCGGGCCTAGTACTCCCTCCGTCCGCACAATTCTGAAACAGTGTTATCAGCTGACTGATTATTTATAGATAAAAAGTATAAATATTTATAATATTAAATAAATATTACTAGATTAATTATGAAATTTATTTTTATAATAAATTAATTTAAAGTAATGTTATTTACTAAAAATTTAATTAAACCTGAATCACTCGCGTGCCACGCAGCCGATCTTTCTGACACGGAGGTAGTAGCACTTGCCATCGCTGGCTTCTGCCGTAACGTGAGCCGTGACTGCGCAGCGTGAGCCGTGAGCCGTGACTGCGCAGCCCATCTTTCTGACACGGAGGTAGTCCCTGCGCAGCGTGAGCCGTGACTGCGCAGCAGTGCTCTCTGCACTGCACAGGCAGCCGATCTCGTTGTCATGGCTATTCGCCGTACCAGCCTAGTACTCCTACTATAGGGGCAGTAAAAATATGCAGTATGTTTTGAAAGAGAGCATTAGTGCTTGTTTAGTTTCAAAAAGTTTTCTAAAAAGTGTTATAGTAGCCATCACATCGAATCTTACGATACGTGCATGGAGCATTAAATGTAGACGAAAAAAACTAATTATACAGTTTGGTTAGAAATTACAAGACGAACCTTTCGAGCCTAATTAGTCCATGATTGAATACTAATTATTAAATAAAAACGAAAGTGCTACGGTAGCCAAATTCTCAAAATTTGCAAACTAAACACAGCCAAATTGTAGCTCTGAAAATCTAGATACGAGTCAAATTGTCAAAAGCAGCATGCACTGGTAGGTGCATGAACGAAGGTCAGAAAGTGGAAGCAGTGAGAAAGGTGCTGGTGCGCTCGTGCTTTTCTGCCGGCGTCGTCACGGGACTTTTGTTGAAGGCGGGCGGAGGCGGAGGGACCTGTGGCTGCCGCTGCCGGTCGCTGTGGCCTCTGCCGTCTGCCGAGTCAATGCCTTTCGCATTTTTGTAAATATTTTCGGAGTGTTGGGCTGAGCTGAAATTTTCACTGTTTAGGCTGAAAACACTGTTTATACTGAAATGTTGTGAGAGATAAATACTGCTCCAGCTGAAAAAAAAAATAAGCCAAACAAGCCAAATTTCAGAGGAGCCGAACAAAGCCGCGCCTCCTGTTTTACGTGTTGTTCCGAGTGGTTGCGACCAAGCTTTCAGCAGTCGTATTTGGCTTATAAGCCATGGCTTATCAGCCAACGAACAATATTTTTCTCTCACATCAAATTGGCCAACAGTACTTTCAGCTATGACTTATCAGCCAAATAAGCCCAAACAAACAGGGCGTTTGTTGTCCTAGCCTGCTGGGGGTTCTGGATTCCGGTGATAAGGTATTGAATTGATTACCCCCATGGAACTGGTGGTTTTCTGCTGACTGTGGCTATCACATTTAACATTTTGAAGGCAGGGGTAAGGTAATTAAGGCCGGCTGAATCGACAAGCAGCCGGTGGATCGGACAAAGCTTCCTAACGGTTTCACACTGCATTACGACCTCGATGAATAATGCCGAATCAGCGGCTTCGTGCGTAACTGGTGGTGCGTGTCGTCCTTGTCCTTCCCCTGGCTTCGTGCGGCCACATCACGGGGCACCACACCAGCAGGTGAGGTGTGGCGGTGCGCGGACCGGGGAAGATCGCCGAATCCGGGGCGGGGGGCCATCCGAATTTTATATTTTTTTTGTCCTTTTTTTTCAAATTTTTTTCATAAATATGCCCCGTAAATATTTTTTTGTCGGGGACCTAATACCAGGGTACCCAATAAGGTGGAACTAATAACCATCGAACGTTGACGCTTCCGGTCAGACAAAAATGCTACTACGCTTCTTGCCCGAACGACTGAAGATCGGCTCCGCCTTGTCCGACCCCCGAGGGCTGGCTCCGTCTCGCCCGACCTCCGAGGGCTGCCTCCGCCTTGCCCGGCGTCCGGGAGCGGGCTCCGCCTCGCCTGACGACTAAGGACAGGCTCCGTCCCGCCCGATGGCTGAGGGCCGGCTTCGCCTCGTCTGATGACTGCTCCCTGCACCTTTATGCTAAAAAGCACAGAGTACGACAGGACATTCGAGTCAATAGCCATACCAAGGACCATGCCCTGCACGTCTGTAGGGAGGTACCGTTATGATACGATGGGATGGGTGCTTTAAGCCCTTTCCGACCTAACAGTGCTCGAATAGTGTTGTAGGCGTCGACTTTTGTCCCACAATGTTGTAGGCGCCGCCATTAGCCCTCGGGCGCGGATACTAACACGGGCATACGACAACCACTACGGTCCCAGGAAGAGACTCGCGCCATCTACAGTGACGAACGTACTATCACCGCGCCGTCCACTCCCCACAGGGCCACAGGACAACACCCTTGTTCGACACGCCGCCCGGAGGGGCGGGACGGGGCCACTTGCTGATCCGGTAAGGGCATGGCGTCACCAGGACACGGGCACCCGACGAACGTGCCAATCCCTGACACCGCCTGACCATTTCGGCAAGGCTGGCTCAGTGGAAAAGGAGGGCTCAACACCTTCGGAGGGGCTTCTTGGCCTCTGGTTTTTCTCCTTTCTCCCATCTGTAACCCCTGCTGCCCCCTTGGTCTATAAAAGGGAGGGCAGGGCTCTCTACTAAGGGTATCGAGACTTAACCGACACAACTCAACAACACACATCACACACAGCTGCGCTGCCACTGGGCTCTTGGCATCCTTCTGACCATTCCATCAGAGACTTGGGACCAGTCCCTCTCTCGACCGTTTGTACCCCTACTACGAACTATTTTTTGTGCTAATAACACGAGCAGCAACAGACTGAACGTAGGGACATTCAGCCCGAACAAGTATAAACCTTGTGTCCATTAGCGCACCATCCGGGCCTAACGCGCATCAATTATAAATTTACTAGCCGGTGTTTGTTCGAAACACCGACACCTTTCAAAATCTGGACCCTCAGCTCGGCGTCATCTTTGGTGGCGCCGAGCTTACAAGTCTCGGCGTCAAAGGGTTTGGCGTCTAGGTCGGGGCCACGTTGGCGGCATGGACGCTGACCCGGCAGGCAGCACGACGCTGGGGTTATTGGCGCCGAGAACGGCGCCATGATCTATGGCGCCGAGGTGGTGTTTTAACTCACATCGTGCTTGGTGCGAAGATCTACGGAACAATTATACTAGTTTCATTTCAAACGCCAAAAGTTATAGGATAATAGCTTGGTGCGAAGATCTATGGCGCCGAGTTCAGTGCCAAGATCTATGGCGCCGAGGCCTTGTCCACGTCGACGCCAGGTCATCACCACGTCCGATGCATCGTCAAGACCTCGGCGCCATTGACCATGACGCCGATATCAAATCAAAGACCTATCTATGAATATTTAAAAAAAAAGACCGAAAAATAAAAAATTCGAAGCACCCGTGTGTTCCATTCCATCCATCCGTTTCCTTCCACTTCCAGCGTGCGGTCGCCACCGGGAGGACCTCGTTTTCCCCGGGGTTAATCATTGCCGCGGCCGGAGAAACGAGTCCCCGGGTCAAACGAACCAAAACGCTGCCTGCGGACTCCCACCGCGTTCCTGTCGCTGCTCGCTGCTGCCCGCCCGGCCCGATTGGTTTTGCTGAGTGCGGTGCCGGCGCGGGTCCGTGCCCCCCGTGGCTGTGGATCCTTCGAATCGAGCGGACCGACCGTGCAGGCCGCTGGAACCACTCGCTCCGGTCTCTGCTGCTCGTGGTCACGGTGCGTGGTCGGTGTCGGTCCGGGAGGGTCTCTTCAACCAGCCTCGTATCGTTCACTAATCGCTTTAAGGTCAAAGAACATTACGCGCTATTTCAACACGTATATACGGAGCGGGCCGGATTTTGTTGCTGCTTTCTTGTGTGGCGGGGCCCCGGCCGGCTCCATTTGTCTAGGCAGTTCTACTTCTAGAAGAAGTGGTGAACTGGAGGCAAGAATCGGCGTTAGGCTCTCGGCTGCTCGTAAAGCCATTTGTGGTGATTTGATTTGGTATGAGAAAAAAAACTATATTATGACTTATAAGTCGATTTATAATGACAGCCGAACACTCTCTTAGCCGAGTAGTCTTTGCAATATTGGGGCCATTGCCTAATAAGCCTCTCTTTCTGACCAGCATAAAAGGCATTGTACAACCTCCACATCTAACCTTGACCATAATATAGTGCTCCACTGCTCCGGCTTCTCTGAGACTGAGATGGAACATTCCTGCTGTCCAACCTTACCTCAATCCCCGTCGTTGCTCACTCAAGACTGTCAGACCAGACAGCAGCTGTGCACTGTCGGTTAGATAGATTAGAGCAAGTACAAGGACAGTTCCAATGAAAGAAACTAGTAGTTTAATATATGATACCGTATCAAAAAAGTATTGTTTTCCAATCCATAGTTTTTATGAGTAATAATTATTTTCTCTTTCTCTCTCCCAACTCTATCTTTTTCCTCCAATGGGAGTGCGGCACGAGTCCTCTAGAAACTGGTGGCTTCTCCCCAATGGCGATTTCATGGTTCTTTGGTGCATTGGGTCAAGAGAAGACCTGATTTCTTTATAAGGAAACAATTTCTATGATTTTTGCTCTCTTTCTTTATTAATTACGTTGCTATGTCAGCGTTTTACCTACGTGGTAAGTCATTTAATGAGAATATAAATCATCGTCAATACACCATTGGAACTGCCCTAATAAGCTAGGCTATAAGCCAAGCCAAGTCAGCAAGAAACAAACATATGCCTTGTTTAGATCACCTCCAAATTTCAAGTTTTTTCACTCTCTCCATCACATCAATTTTTGGATGCATGCATGGAGCATTAAATATAGGTAAACAAATAACTAATTGCACAGTTTGGTTGTAAATCACGAGGCGAATCTTTTGAGCCTAGTTAGTCCATGATCGAACAAAGTTTGTCAAATACAAACGAAACGTGCTACAGTGTCCAGATTACAAAAATTTACAATCTAAACAAGGCCATAATAAGCTATACAACGATCTAGTCTCTTCTGCTATCTTAAATACTTTTGTTTTATTATTATATGTAGGACCCACCGCTGCCTTCCTTCCCTTCCTTTTAGCTTTTGTTACCTCTCCTAGCTCGAGCTGCCCATCACTCATCTGACCCGCTGGGCACCATTACGCAGCTCCTCCTGTCACGTTGCATTGCCACCCATCCTTCACTTTCCCGCGTCTACTTCTCATGCAGACCGTACGTCGATCGTCACGCTCGCAGGACGCAGCCATGGAATCTGTTGACTCGTTTGGCTTCTACGTCCTCATGCTCGGGCTGGACCATGCAGCAGCCTTGGAGGAGGACCAGGCGATGTGCGATTCGAGCTTTCGGCGATGGCTACCGCGGGTCCGCGGAGGAATCCAGCGCCGGGCTCGTCTCCTAGCTGTGACCCCTGATCTCGCTCGCCCAACAACTGCTAGGTGCTAGTGCTAGCTGCTCATGAACCGTGACTTCACTGCCTCTCGTCCCATCGGCCATCGCATGAAAGAATCCGATGCGCATGCGCCGGGCGAGATTCTAGTAGGAGTACTACGTAACAAGGGACGACGGCAGTTAAAAGTGATTTGCTACATGAGATCACCCCACCCCACGGGATGCTCGTTGCCCGACCCGACCACCGATCGTTTTTCATCCGTCCAGAGCCAGAGTTAACTGATGAGACCCGACCACCGATGAAGCGTCTCCTGTGTCTGAGACCGTGTACGGTCGGCACGGCTCGAGTCCTTGAAGAAACCTCCGGACATTGATGACCACGCCCTGGTACGCGTGAGGGCTGCCCGACCGGCGTTAAAGATGTACGTAGCCGCGATTCCAGTGTCGAGGAAGACGGATTCTTGTTGAGACGCGGTGTTCTTTCCGTTCGAGAAATGACTGCTGGACCTGTGATCAGAAATCCCATTGCTTACCGTTATGGAATCCTGCCGTGCTGGGATTGATGCGATTAATAGGACTCACCACCATCCATTAACAAAAGAACATCGTTAGGACTTAGGACATGGGACCAGGGAAAGGCGTCACGTTACTGGCTGAATAAAGGGGTGGATTTTGGCCGAAACAAAGCATTCCACGAGCAGACGCCTCGATTACAGCAGCAGCGTGGATCGAATTTGCAGGCCCTGGTCAGGTGTCCAAATGCCGCTTAGGTATTAGATTCTTCAGAACTTACAAGCCTATGAAGTCCTGTAGCCAGAACTGCTGGAGACTTCAGAACTTGCAATCCTACAAAGTCTCTGCCGCGCAGCTGTGTAAAGCTCGACAATCCAAACGCTCCTCGTTCAACGAGGACGTCATGGACGAGAGACGACGTCGTAGCTAACATAGCTTACGCTGCAAGTGAAAATCGACGCCAAAATTAAGGGCCAAGTGGAAAGCACGACAGAGAAAGGGTAACATACTGCACTACCCAAGAACATGTACGGAGTGTATGTCAAGGAGGGACAGGAGCTCATCTCAAGGACACTGACGTTATCGAAAATGCGTTTGCATGAAAAGCGCAACGATCCTTTTCTATCGGAGTCAAACAAGTACAAACCCATGGCCGCACAGCAACACTGAATCATAACAAAGTCCTCTGTTCACAATACGCAAGGTTTGGTACAACATTCCATCTTACAAGAAAATCAGCATCGATGAAAACAGCGCATCTTCTGCATCTTGTCATAGCAGCAGTGCAGCACCCTGCTGTCGTTACGCCTTAGGCTTATGCAATTGAGCCCTTCCTGCAATGACAGTAATCGCTGCAAATAAATCTGAAGGATAACTAATTCCTATTGAGCACCCCAGAAATCAGAGGAAGCTCTCTCAGTTGGCTAAGAACAGGAAGCAATAGCACCCACAGAAAAAACTTAATGATGTGCTTGTTAGTTGACTGGCATGATCTAATGAGAACTAAGACAGCTAGCTGACCTGCAATGGTATATCTATGTTTTTTTGGCTACCAATGTAGAGCCATACAAAGCCAAAGTTTCAAGGCCCATAGCGCTGCAGCGAATTCACGACCCAACCTGGAAATTTCAGGAGCAGTCCAAATTCTGGCACATGTCTTTGTCTACAAACTTCATCGTCGTCCCATTTTCTTCTTCTTCAACTCCTGCTGTACTGCTTTTTGCCTTGCCTTCTCCGCTGCGAGGTCAGGGCCCGGATTCTGATCCTCAGCAGAATCAACTTTTGATCCTCCCAGATCACTTCCAGGGGAATTCTTGCCAAGGTTCTTTCTTGATCCAACTTTTGAAGAGACCGCTTCTTTAGAGATGGTGGCATCCCTATTTATGCATACATTAGATTCTTCCATCACAGTCCCCTCAGGTTCTTTAGGTTGCATACTGGGTGTCACTGGGCTATTAGTATTTTTAGGGCTATGCTTATCTGGACTGATGCCTTTCCTGGAAGAAGCTACCTTTGCGAAATGACGCCTAGTTTCAAACCATTTGCTAACCTGTCACCATAATGCACAGCGAGGGTTAAATCCAATGCCAATATAACCATGAGAACCATGCAATTAGAAAATGATAGGAATCCACCTGACGAAATGTTAACCCTAGTTCTTCTGCCAGGCTTTCTTTAACAGAACGACTAGGGTATTGTTGTGTCTTAAAATGTTCAAGTAGCTTCTGCAAGGAAAATGATGTGCATCAACTTATTCGATCAATTAAAGCAGTCTAAAATGGTTAATTCTGCAACCAATTGTAGTGAATCATAAATGATACCTGATTAACTACTGGACCAAAATGTCCTTTCCTAGCTGTGCTGTTGCTGCCATTAGAGGTAAGATCTCCATTTTTCTCATCTACTGAACCATGAAGAGACTGCAACCTTTTTTTAGAGCTTTGTGTAGTCAGTTCATTATTATGGTGCGCAACTCTGGAGCCTTTTCCTGCTGGAGAATCAGCTTCACCCTCTTCATTGCTTTTTATTGGTGTATTCTTCCCAGACCATTCTTCATCATCACTAGAATCAGATGATGCTTCACCATATGCCTCCTTTTGAGTCCAGCAAGAATAGGAATATGTCATGGTCAGAAAACAAACTTCTCACATGCAAGCATGCACTGAAGAGCATATAGCCTTTAGCAAACAATTCATAACCTCATGCAATATTGACATAGTACATATAGCTGAGTTGCTAAAAAAGGCTGGTGTGTTTAGTTGCGCAAATCAGTATCAAGATTGAATGCAGCAGCACATAGGTATAAGCTAAGAAACCTCTGGAAATACCTAAATTCAAGGCACAGGACATCACCTAGATTATGCGCATGTCTTTTCAACATCTTTTGAATTTGCCTCGATTATGCTAGTTTATTGACTACTAGATTATGCACATATGTCTAAGATCACATTCCATGATTAAGCTCATAATTGTACTTTTGAATTTGCCTAGTTCCTCCATGAAACTGAAGCGATCGACTTGATGAAAAACAAACACACAATAGGCGTTATTCAAGACTAAAACACCAAAAAAAGAAAGATTTTAAATATGCACAGATGTAGGTCGAGGGCATACATCATACAGCTTTTTGTAGTCCAACCGTTCAGCCTGCCGTCTCCTTGAAACTGGTAAAACCACACTCTGGTCTATTTCAGTCTCCATAGGGTCATCAGCAGAACTTGCTGTGTTAGCCTGAGCAGTGCTCTTTTCCATATCACCCACCTTGGCATCAGGTAATGGAGGCAATGAAACTTCATCATGTCCACCAGATTTTGCAATCTCCTTACAAAAATCATCTGAGTCAGATGAGAAGTCAGACTCATCAGAACTTGACTTCTTTTCGACATCTTTATCCGAATCAGGACCTGCTGGATCATAGTCATCATCCTCTGAATCTTCAGAAGGTAACCCAAGGTCATCAACCTTCTTGTCCATCAAAGGTTCCGAGTCATCAGAACAGGTCAAAAAGTCTGAGTCATCAGAGTCTGATCCTCCATCCTCATCCTCTTCGTCTTCAGACGATCCTTCTTCCTTACTGACCACATGCTCTTCAGGCATATTGGGGTCAAAGTCATTGTCATCCGAGTCATCTGATGGAAGATCAAATGCGTCATCTTGCTTAGAGCCATTTGCCATAGCAGCTGCCTCTGGAAAAACTTTCTGCAAAAATAAATGTACTACTGAGTTGAAATGTAATTCAATTTGTAAATTGATACTGTACTTATAAAGGGAATTTTTACCTCCCAAGAGTCCTCAATGGAGAGGTCACTCCCCTGGAGATCATTTATTAGATCTATACAGTCTATCTTGCAATCACATGCTGGGCAGAGCCATCCTTCATCTCCCATGGGGACTACAAATGAATGGTGCTCATGAGTGAATGCCGAAACAAGAATTACTGATACTATGAAAGAGGAAATTGAATATTACTATCTTCAGTACGCAGAGGAGGATTTAAACACTTCTGGTGGAACCCTCTGTCACAAGCTCCATCGCAGAGAATGATATCATTACCCAATGTAGAATCTTTCGAACCACAAGTGGCACAAAAGATCTGTGGTTTATGAAACATTGTCACTGATTAAAATGCTGAGCCACAATTACTAGATAATACAGATACATTGATGGAATCAAAATTACACGCTGACTTACATCTTCACAAGATATTTCTCCTTCAGAATCAAATAAAGTTTCGTCAATTTTCCCCTTTGAGAGAAGAGAATCAATATTCTGGAAGACTTCTCGTATTCTCAATTTGCATCGTAAGATTTCTGATTTGGCTCGTTCAAGCTCCTTCTCAGGTCTTATCTTATCCAAACTACATGTTTATACATGGGCGTCAGTCATTTTATATTGCAACAGAATTTGTGATGAACTCAACAGCTAAAGAAATATCACGGCAGTAGAAAAATCCCAAGACGCTGTCTGTTAATGCAAAAGGATGTCATCCACTTGACAAGCGTATTTAAGCTAAAATAGTCAAACCTATTAGTCAGTTTTGTAGCACACAACACTATTGTGGTTGGTTTTGGTTAACAAAGAAACTTAAGGATTTTGGCTAGCACATAAAACACGGCCTTGCAGCACTATTCAGTAACCCTGGCAACACATAGGGAATGAAGAACCAGACTTCTAAACACATATGTAACACTAGTTACTAATAATATAAGAGAAAAAGAATTTAAATTTAGAAGATGCTAGCAACTCAAAATTCCAAATAATAATATAGTGACAAACCTTTGATTTTTCCAGCCTTCGCTAGCATAAGCTTCAATTAGGCTTTGCTCATAATTCATTCGGTTCAAAATGTATCTAATCCGTTTACGAATTTGTGAAAACTCATCTGTGGAACTTTTGTTTGAGGCTCTGCTCCTTTTTCTTCTCTTGGCAGCCGGTTGTACTGGAGTCTGTACATGCTCAGTAGGTGTCGTCTTTGAACTTGATGTGGAGCGAAGCACCCTGACATCATTATCAGATGACCTCAAAGTATATGCTTGACCTGTTAGTCCTTGGGAACCTTTTTTACCTCTGTTTGCTGCCCTTTTATAGTTTTTTCTTATCCCCAAGTTATTTGGCACTGTTTGAGATGTAGACAGCAAAACTGGATGCTCAAGGGTCTCAGGATTCTGACTAGAGCTCGCACCATTTTCAATCTTACCATTGCCCTCAACTGGACAGTGAGCTGTATTTTTTTCCATAGTAAAAGTTCACCAAAATTTCATCAATTTACAGTCGACAAAAAGCAGTCTTAGAAAACCCTCTTCCTGAGGACCGCAATGAAAAAAGAAGCTCTACGTGGCCAAGCCAGATTCACCAGCACCGTGCGATCTACAGCAAAGAAATAAAGATGAACGAATAATGGTTACATGGACTCAACAGTCAAGTACCTATTAAAGTCTTGCACACCCCTGATTTGAACTAGGTTTGATTTGTTCCCCACTATTCAAAATTATTAGACTAGCTGATGATCTTTTTAGTTGAAAATGAGTAAGAGCATCCATCACCGTTAAGTGATTAGCTGCCAAAAGAGCCCTCAGAGAACACGCTCGGCTGTGCTTAAGGCAACATATGTCCTTTCCCATTACCAACGTTTCCTTCACGCATTCAGCTTCACCTGAGATGCCATTTCATCCCATCAAAACAGAAAGTGGTTGCATCACTTTTTTTTCCCATTTTTGTTTTTGCTTTGCCTTTTTCTAGGTGCGCATTCTGATTTCTATAGTCACCTCAATGTTGTATGTATATCAAAAACATTTTAATGGATATTTAAAGCATTCAGCTAGCAGAAGATCATAATTTTTACTATATATCAAAAGCATACTATATACTCATTCTTTTTTGTTTGTAATTTTAGACGTCCATGAAAATTGACGAATTATGTATATGGAGAAACAAAGGAACTACATTCGAAACTGTAGCAAACATTAAATGAGTTAGGTGCACGAAGCTATGCTTCTTTCCTGAAATCCTGTAAGTACAAATAAAAAATAACAATTTTCATAAACTTAAATGGCAAACAAAAAGACAGCTGGTTGTTTCTCATTGGAATCGATAACTTCTTAGGATCTAAATACGAGTTCCATATAATTTTCATAAGTGCCATTGTAATTTGTAATGTCAGCAAGGACTAAAAAAACTGGAATCCGAACAAAGATGGTAATTAAAAAGGTATTACTAGAAAACTTACATATAGAAACAAAAAAAAAGTCAAGCAAGCGACAATTAACACGAGGTGCATATTATAACCGTATATTTCCAAAACAATAACGTATTGGCAACTTCTATAACGTAAAAGATAAATCAGGAAAGAAAACAAAGGCATGAAAAAACAAGGCAAGCTCAAGCCAATTCCACATTTTGCTTGACGACAACACAGAAAAAGATGTCTGAAGCCTCGATGACCTTGGCCAGGAAACAGGCAGCTTGCAGCTCATCTCCTGCTTCCACGTGTCATGGACCGCGTACGTCCAGAGCTCCAACTCCACAGCATGCCATGCAATGCTGGGTGCCACCCTCCACCCCTCCCCATTTCTATGGGTAGAGGGTGACCTTTGCATAGCATTTCTAAAGCGCATCTAATTTGAAAGAGAAAATCACAGCCGCCTACTGTATATCCATTCTACACACCAGTCCCATCTCTATGCATCCTGAACTATCTTGAACAATAGGGTGAAATCAAGAAATGATTTGCGTTTCATAGTGGCGCTGGATTTTATTTCCTACTGCCAAGATAGGTCAGTTGTTCTAAACACGAACTGCTTTCATACCAAACATCTGGCCCCATATCTACCTGCATTGTTCGGCTGCTATAAATTCCCAGGATTTCCTCCCGGTGGCCATCTACTTCCACAGTGGCTGCTACAAATTCCCAGGATTTCCTCCGGTGACCATCTACTTCCATAGCGTGAAGAGCTATATCCACGAGGACCCCTGGATCCACAAAATTCAAGCTGGAAGCTCGTTTCTCCCCCTATGCTAAGTAAAAAGCGGTTGCAAATTGCAACCAGCCGTGGGCTAAGAATGACTTTGGTGTTCCGCGACCGCGACCGCGACCAACCAACCCACCACATGTCCGGCTCCCCAGAACAAACGAACTATCGGAACCCTAGAAACCATACCCTTCTTCAACGCGACATCCTGAACGCCACAGCACCGAACCACATCACACCCTCTGAAATCCCCTATCCCCACGAACTGTTGAAGAAACAGAGCTCAACCGCCGACAGAAATCATATCGTACCACACCATGACCCCGAGCTCCCTCCGCAGAACAGGCCGTCGAGAAAGCTCCCCTGGCGAAACTAAATCGCGAGACGCAGCTAGCGAATCCAAAGCTCCGAGCACGGCGTTTGACTGCAGCCAGAGGAACGAGAACGAGAACGAGAGGGACGCTCGCGCGCGCGCGCAGCGGGGAACGGAGAGGCACGGGGAGAGGGTACTCACCGCTGCGAGCTCGCGACGCAGCACCGCGGAGAAGCTTCCAGGCCCGGCGGCTCTCCTCTCCCGCGTGGGGCGAGGGGCGGGGGAGGAAGAGGGGGGACGGCGTGAGCCGTGAGCGAAGCGGCGGGCGGAATAAAAAGGCGTGTGCAGTGCACGGCTCAGGACGCTCGGTGCGTAGGTGGGCCGGATGTGCCACGACGGCCTGACAGTTTGTTACGCTAAGATTGGGCAGAGCCCCGCCCACAGTCCCGCCCGAGTTGGGCCGAAAGTGCCAAATGAGTAGCGCCTTCCTCCCATTTATCAGCACGCAGGTTTTTTATCAGCACGCAGGTTTAGAGCCAGCTAATCAGCACTGTTTTCTCAAAAAAAAAAAAAAACTAATCAGCATGAGCAGTCAGCAGTCTGTCAGTGTGACAGATGGCACATAATAAACACAGTACAGTGTACGACACTCACATCATCATTTTTATTTTCTCTAGTCATAGTATAGACACAGACACCTCTATCGTCCGTAGCCCACACAGTTTTAGGTCTTTCGAGTATTGACACGGGTCTTGAAGGGTCCCAAAGAATCTAAATCGCCCGTCCTCCGTAGTCATTTCAGGCGAGATGTGAGCCGGCAGTTTTCGAGATACTGAGACTAACGAAGTCACAATAGATTCCCCATCAACAGAATAACACCGTTAAATAAAATCCGCAAAAAAATATGAACATGTGCATCACGTCGAGAATTTAAGGCCATGTTTGAAAATATGAACATAGTAATTATCGTAACTCAAAGTGGCTACAGAATAAGTTATTTTGTAGCCAGCTATAGGATAGTAGTTCTATATATATATATATATATATATATATATATATATATATATATATATATATTAGTTATTTGCTAATAATTATCTCTTTTAGATCCAAACATGTATAGATAATGAACTAGGGCCTCATTCGCTTGGAGGAATTTTGGAGGAATCTGGATAAATCTGGAGTAATTTGTGAGAGGAAAATACTGTTCAGGATGAAAAAAAGAAGCGGACTAAGCCGGGTTTAAGGACACGTGAACGGAGCCTAGCTAATTATCAGTTGGACATTTAGATAACAACTATCCCACTATTAGACCAGATCAGATAATAAGTTATTAGGCAGCTACCTATTATCAGAAGATAGTGAATGCAAACCGGCCCTAGATCCGGGTGAACAGATTTTACCAAACTCAACCAGCTGAACACATATGCTGCTCTAACTAGCGCTGAAAGCGATCTGAAATGCTGATCCAGGGCGTACGTGCGTCGGACGGCTTTCTACTTTTGCACGTCTCTCTAACATCTAGAAATTATCTTATGTACCTGACAAAAAATATATACTTTCGCCGTCTTCGAAAGTTACGACGACTACACATTAATTAGGCATGTAATACGATCCCCGCAGGAACACGGAACTTGTGCTATAGGTCGCTCGTACAATACATACGCATACGTGCAGTACTTCTTGGTATTTTTTTTAAAATACTTCTTTTTATCATTTTAAAATACTTCTTGGTATCCTGCAGGGAGTTTTGTATACTACTCAAGGCCGGGAAATACTCCTACCAATCCTTTGAAAAAAAAATACGCCTACCAAATACAAATAATGCGCATCATCGCTGTACGCAGTTTGTTGTTTTGCCTGCCATTCCGAACGTAACTTTACTTTAGGCCCTGTTCGTTTCTTTTATAATTCGTACTTTTCAGTTTGTTTTTTTTAGCCAGAATATTATTTTTTTTCTCACAACAAATTAGCCGGAACAATATTTCGGTTTGTTTTTTTAGCGAAGCGAACGGGTTCGATGAATGTCCATCGTTCTAGATCCATCATGCCCACACGAACTGATGCAGCGGCATATTTAATTTGGAAATTACAAATAATAAACTCCATCTGAAAATGCAAACTAACCCTCATTCTGCAAACTTGGAAGCTATATTACACAGTCGATTTGAAAATGAACTGAAATGCAAAACTGCTCGGCTCGGCTAATAATTAAGCTTAGCTTCGGATCATCATCAAAAAGAAAACGCTACCATCCTGATTGCATTGCATGCAGGAGAGAGAGAGAGAGAGAGAGAGGATGCATATGCATGTATAATAACTCATGATCAGGTCTCGATGAATCCGGTCATGCGGAGCACGGCGTTGCGCACGGTCAGGAGGTCGCGGCCCTTGAGCGTGCGACCGCGCCCCTCGCCCATGGACGAGGCCGCCCTCCCCTCCGACAGCCGCCACCTCGCCTCCAGAGCTACGTGCGGCGGCACAAATGCCGCCTCATCGTCGTCGCCGTAGTAGTAGTCCTCCGCCCACGACGAGGAGGATGGCCGCCGCTTCACTGCGGCTACGGGGATGTGCTTAGCTTCACTGCGGATTTATTTCATTTCACGGTGTCGTCGTAGCCGGTAATCGTAACGGTGTAAGGATTTGGGGCTTTACGGCGGCCGGCCGGCAACCGCTGCAACGCTGGCTGTTTCGATTTTTTTGACGGCCGCGATGTCGCCGCAGTTAGCTAGTAGCCGAACCTTTCGATTTCCCGGGTCCCGTGTGCACGTAGCGGAGAGCTTGAGGAGGTGCCGTGTCAACGTGTGCTGCTGTGCTTGTGCATGCAGGGTACTTGAGGGGAAGAGCACACTTGACTTGCATCGAGTACACGGGGATTAATTGAAAATGGTCGAACACACAAATTTACTACCACAATGCACTTGGACTAATCGCATAATGCTTGTGACTGATCCGTTTTGAAAATGTACGTAGATGAGGTTTAGCCATGACTGACCTGCTGGAGTAGGCTATGGCAAGGCTGATGGAGTAAAGGGCCCTTTCGGATCCACTATTATTAGTAGGAATTGTTTGAATTTACCTAATAATAATATGTTACTGTCAAAATAGGGTGAACGAGATGTCTTCTCAGACTCTCGGTTACATGTTAAATAGCCATGAAAAGCTCCATGACGTAACTTGTACAGGAGATCAAGTTTACAACAAATTGAATCACAACAAGATGCTAACAACCTTCTACCAGCCTGTTCGGCTGGGCTTATACGATCGTATACGATCGTAGATTATAAGCTGGAACAGTATTTTTTTTCTCATACCAAATCAGCTAAACCCGCCAACAGTAAATAATCCACGATCGTTTACGACGAAACGAACAGGCAGTTGGATTGCAAGCCAAGTAACAAACCTTGGCCGCTCATGGCCCCTAGACTAACGCTATCTTAACAGTTACTACTCCAAAATTGCTAGTAAAACTAATAGTGAAGAGCATATCTAAGAGTTTCTCTTAAACTCACGCTCTAAATTATCATCTAGAGAGTCAATTGAATAAAAATTACACTCTATATATTTTCATCCTCCAATAGTTTCTCTATATCTTGTGCATACTATAGAGAGCCAGCTCTGTTTTCTATCTTTGGCTAGCGAGAAATTTAAACTTCTACAAAAATACCTATAGTATGCTGGACAATATTTTTTTACAAAAAAATTATTTCTATCAATTAGAAATGATATAAATAGGCTTTTGGAGTTGGTCTAACCGATTCATAGTAGTTAGTTGGTCTAATAACATATTTGTTTTGATCTAGTAGTGCTAATTTTAGCTGCTAACTATTAGCACTAGTAGATCCGAATAGATCTTAACTACGTTGGTTGAGGGTTGTAAAAGAAGTTCAACATTTTTCAATTACAAAATCTGATTTCCAGCCTTCGCCTAATTAAGTTATTAGAGCATCTCCAAGAGTCTTTCTAAAATTTACTCTCCAAATCATCATTTAAAGAGTCATTTGAGTAAAGATCGTTTTCTATATATTCGTACCCTCCATCAGCTTTTATATATCTTGTGCACGCTCTATATAGAGTCATTCTCGTTCTCCATGTGTGGCCAATGAGAAATACAGAATAAAGGATGTCTATATTTGAAAATCTAATTAAAGAGGTAGTTGGAGGGTACTTTTTCACTAAATCTCTATCCTTATAAATTATGAAAGATATAAAGAGGCTCTTGAGGATGCTCTAGATAGTCTTTTAAGGAACAACTTAGGTGGTTTTAGGTGACATGACATTGACACGCATGCAGATACTACCAGAATCCACCTAAACTTCGAGAAACATGTAGCTGAGTACTACTACTACACAAATGATTTTAACAATCGCCTTCTATTTTTTAAGACTTTAACAATCGTCTTCTATTTTCTTGGGGATGGTTGCTCTATAAATGTTTAATGCATGTAACCGCCTCTAAAATCAACCTGTTTTTAGAAGATGTTGACATAAAACAACCGTCTCTAAAAATGAGTAATTTCTAAGAGTAGTTGACTAAGCAATTAGAAATCGATTTTCAAGCAGTTGTGGTTGACTAGTCAACCACCCTTGCAACTAGCTACCAATAACATTTTCAAACAAAGTTGGATGTAGACAAAATCTATATAAATTCTAGAGCTTGATGAGATATGAAATTTTATAGTTGATGGTGTTTTTATGAGATTGTCCAGGGGGGCCAAAATACACATTTTAAGCTCTTAAATTTTGGAATTCAAAATTTTGAATATTTCAGACGATACCAGATGGAGACACGCTCTATATAAAAGTTATAGTGCTTGATGAGATGTAAAACTTTGTAGTTTTTTTTTCATTTGAGATTATTTATGAGGCGAAATATTTAATACATGATTCATGATGTTAATACAGAAGTGGGCGCGAGGCAAGGTATCATGGATTCGAGTGCCCGTGGGTGCACCTGTGCGGAAATTAAAACTGAAATCGAAGTGTAATTATAAAAAATTGAAAATGTTTTTCAAGGGCAGATTGACTAAAATCCAAGTGTATTCAAAGCAATAACTAAACTCTAATCCACTCCCTCTACCACCTCACTGCCGGGTCACTCGAATACCAAACATTTGCCTGGATCTTAGATTTAAGATTCGACAGTGAAGCCACATCATTACCGACTCATGCACATCTAGCTGCGATGGTTCGACAGGCATTCTGTGTTATGTAACAGTGAAAGCCAATAATTTCAATTTTATGCCAACACTTTTATATATTTATATAAAATATATCAAAATTATGTTTTCAATGAACTAACTTTCTAGACAAATTTTCTCGTATCACTTATAAGTTATAATAAACATTCAATTCAACATGTAAAGCATTTTGTTGTTAAATTTTGGAAGGTTGACTTCAGATCACAAAAAATAGAGAGATTATACCCGTGAGGTCAAATATATAAGCATGTCCAAGCTCTACTCGGTTTCGTACTCTCGACCACGACATGTACGTACGCACATGGATTGGGAGGATCGGAAGCTTACTTCGCCTAACTACTTGCTGCTGCACTATGTACAAGTTCATATTATATTACCGTATCTCCCGGTCATCTTCAAACAAAGATAATCGTGACAAATATGTGGAGGCGTGTAATCTTGTTGTACCCATTTCACAAAACACTAATTACGTATATGAACATACTAATGAAATATATAAACATATAGATCAGGACGGGACCAGTACCAAAAGCACGGGTGGCACTGCTCACATTAGTCGATATAGTGGACTATTCGATATCGATGTAGTAATCGCGCATGATTCAGTGCAGCGATGGTCACGGTGTAGTCGTTCTTCCAAAGCCTTCTTGATGTGTCTTTGGTATTATATTGCCTTCTCGTCGGAACTACTCCCTTCGTCCTAAAAAAAGTGTTTTTCTCGTTGTCTGAGAAGTCAAAAACTTTTAACATTGACATATACAACACTGGTAACATATGTGTAAAACATATGCAATATCCAAATAAACACACTTGCAAAGTACGCCTGAAAAAATAGATGAAACCATAGGAACAGAAGCTTACAATATATGTGTACAACCATTGCAACATATGCAACATCCCAATCTACTTTGCAACATTCATATAAAAACACTTACAACATACCTATGAAACATCTGAAACATAGGCTTGCAACATGCTCTTTCAGAGCAACATCTCTTTGCTGCTTGCAAATGGAGGCCCGTCGGAGTGTGGTTTTCACCGGTGTAGAGCTCACTGGTGGCGCGGAGCTCGCTGCTCCGTGGAGAAGGCCGCGGCGGGTCCGCGCGCTGGAGAAGGCCGTGGCGGGCGGGAGGGAGAGGGAGGAAGACTGGCTGGCGTGCTTGGGCGCGGTGGAGATGCTAGCCGGTGGAGCGGAGGTGTGGTGGAGAGCGCGGTCGCCGAGGCGGCGTGGCGGAGCGCTGTCGCGACGCTATGGTGAGTTTTTTTTAGAACGGTTGCGAGGCGAGTAGACGAGCAGATAAGAGGCGGTAGTTGGACTGGTGTCGTGGCCAGCAAGAGAGTGTCCCGACGAACGGACGCCCGCTTCCTAGAATTACCGCTATTTTTAACATTACAACAGGTACATGCAAAAGCCACGTCTATATATATACTAGCCAATTTAGTATATATGGGATTATATATTTAATTTATACGTAGCACCTAGCATTTTTTATGGATCTTGATGTATATTGATATGATTGAATATAAATGAGCAAAGCTCAATTAAAGTTCAACATTTGGCATATATGACACCCATCATATATGTTCCTCATGCCTAATGCATTGATACTGCAAGCGGATGCACGCGCCCATTGCACCGTGCTCTTGCCAAGTACTCCTCCGTCTCTAGATAACTGTCGTTTTTTTATTTTCGTGTCATAAATTTAACTGAATTTATAAAAATATATGCAACATTTATATCTTTAAATAAATTTATTATAAAAATAAATTCAATGAAATATCTAATGATATTAATTATATACTATAAATATTAATATTTATATATATATTTAGTTGAAGTTGTTTATCAGGAAGCGACCAGGACGGAAGGAGTATATGCGGAGGCATTTATGCTTTCCAGAGCACCAAAGATCGGAACACAAGAAACATCATGCATTTTTTTATTCGTAATATGCAGGTGCTTCGGTTCTTTTGTAAGAGCCTTGATTACATTTCGCTCATGATTGCTATTCACTCAAAA
This sequence comes from Miscanthus floridulus, assembly GCF_019320115.1. NCBI lineage: Eukaryota > Viridiplantae > Streptophyta > Magnoliopsida > Poales > Poaceae > Miscanthus > Miscanthus floridulus. The sequence goes on along the minus strand of NC_089596.1, from coordinate 92,790,786 downwards.
CTTCAAGACCCTAGTCTGCATTTTATTCCAAAATAAAATGCAGAAGGAACTAACAGGGACTCCTCTCGCTCAGACACGTTCTTTAAAAAAAAAGAGAGGTATATGCATCGTATGAACTTGTCGCGTAGTGCCACTTAGGTCCACAAACTTTTAAATCGTACTTCTGGCACCTTAATGTTGTTTAAATATGCCACTTAGGTCCATAACTCATCATATCAAGATTTTTGCCGACGTGGCGTCCACAGAGCGCACGTGAGCCGCGCGTGAGCCTGGTTTGGGGCGTGCAAATAAGCAGAGAGGCCCCTAGTTCTTTTCGTATCCTCCATTTCCCCTTCGATTCGTCGTCAGACGTGCGTAGGCATCAGTAATGGCGGCGTAGCAACGCTCGGTGGTCCTCCCCGTGCGCGCGCTCGACGGCCGCGCTACGTCCGTGCGCCTGCCCGCCACGGCCTCCGTGCGGGACCTTAAGGCAGCGCTGCGTGTCTGCTTCCCGCCCGCGCAGGCCACCCCGACCTTCCACCTCTTCCTCCTCGGCGGCAAGCTCCTCCTAGACGACAAGCTCGCCAACCTCTCACTCGCCTGAGGCGAGTTCGTCTCCCTCATCCCCTTCACCGCCAAGCCCGCCGCGCTGCCGACGGCGAGCGCCAATCCGAACCCACGCGCCGGCCCCTCTGTGTTCCCCGCGACCAAAAGGTGTAAGTTTTCTTCATCTTCGATGTGGCGCGGGGAGGATGTGTACGCCAAGATCACCAGGGTGATCGTCCATGACCCGGCCTCGCCGTCCTTCTACTGCCACGGTGTGGAGCCGCTGGACCTGCTCGGATGATGGAGCACCTCAAGCAGGGGCTCGGGAAGCACGGCCAGATCAAGCACGTCCAGGAGATCCCCGACAGCGAGGCGTCCTTTTGCCCGCTCCCGTCCCACCTCTCGCAACCCACCAGGGAGGCGCTCAAGGCCATCGGAGTGATGAGGTTGTACAGCCACCAGGCCTAGGCCATCGCCTCCGCCACCTCCACGTCCGGCAAGAGCAAGCACGTGGTGGTGTCCACCTCCACGACTAGCGGCAAGTCGCTGTGCTACAATGTGCCTGTGCTGGAGTCCATCTCACGTCCCGCCGTGGCGTCGTGCGTGCTCTACATCTTCCCAAACAAGGCGCTGGCGCAGGACCAGCTCAAGACGCTACGGGGGATGGTGAAGGGCGCCGACGACCTCGGCAACGTCGTCAGCATCTACAACGGCGACACCCCGATGAAACACCGCGCAAGGATCAGGGACGGCGTGAGGCTGCTCATCACCACCCCGGACATGCTGCACGTCTCGATCCTGCCATGCCACGCGCAGTTCCGGCGGATCCTGTCCAACCTCGAGTACGTCGTTATCGACGAGGCTTACTCCTACAGGGGCGCCTTCGGCTGCCACACCACGCTCATCCTCCGACGGCTGAAGCACGTGTGCGCGGATGTCTACGGGAGCCACCCGACCTTCATATCCTGCACAGCGACACTGGAGAACCCCCGGGAGCATGTCACGGAGCTCGCCGGCCTGGACGCTGACGACGTCGAGCTCGTGCAGAACGACGGCAGCCCTTGCGGGCCCAAGCACTTCCTCCTGTGGAACCCGTCGGTGTCAAGGCAAGGGAGGTGCCTGAGCGCAGCGCAGGAGGTCTCCCATCTCTTCGCCGAGATGGTCCAGCACGGGCTCCGGTGCATCGCCTTCTGCAAGACGAGGAAGCTCTACGAGGCCGTGCTGGCGCGCGCACGTGAGATCCTCGAGGAGACCTCGGCGAAGCTCACAGACACCATCTGCGTGTACCGCGGCGGGTACGTCCATCGCCATCTATGTCGGCCTCGACGGCGCGCTGGACCAGTACTTCATGAGCTTCCCGCACAAGCTGTTCGGCAAGCCGATGGAGCACTGCCACGTCGACTCTCGCAACCGCAAGGTCCTAGGGCAGCACCTCGCCTACGCCGCTTTTGAGAAGCCGCTGTGCCCGGAGCACGACGCTAGGCACTTTGGTCCTAGCATGGACGGTGCCATGGTGACCCTGAGAGATCGAGGAGAGCAAGGCTTTCTTCTAGGTGCATGAAGGCGCCGTGTACATGCACCAGGGCGTCAGCTACTTGGTCGAGCAGTTGGATCTGTCGACGAGGATGGCGTACTGCCGAGCAGCAGCTGATCTCAAGTACCACACTAGAGTTCATGACGTCACCGAGATCAACATCCTCCAAGACGACGGCCATGGCGATGGAACTGCCGGTGATGAAACTGCATCATCATCATCATCGCCCAGGGCAACTGCTCAATCAAGCGATTGCAGGGTGACGACGGAATGGGTGAGGTTCGACAGGATATGGAAATCGAACGACCAGATGTCCGACAGCATCGAGCTGGACCTGCCTCCCTACTCCTTCCACACGCAAGCGGTCTAGGTGAGCGTTCCCGTGGCGGTGAGGGCGGCCGTGGAGCAAAGAGGGTTGGGGTTCGACGGCGGCGTGCACGCGGCGTCTGGCGTCCTGCCGCTACGCATGATGTGCGCCGCCTCTGACCTCGGGACGCGGTGCGCTGCCGCCGCGGCGCGCGGGAGCGGAGCTCCGGGTGATTGTGGTGACAGGGCGCCTAGGGTCCTGCTGCTGTACGACAAGCACCCCGACGGCATCGGCCTGGCGGCGTAGGTGAAGCGCCTCTTCGGCGAGCTGCTGGTCGCGGCCCTGCAGCTGGTCTCGACGTGCGGCTGCGCCGGCGCGGATGGCTGCCTGAGCTGCGTGGGGGCCTCTCTGCTTATTTGCACGCCCTAAACCAGGCTCACGCGCGGCTCACGTGCGCTCTGTGATGCTACGTCAGCGAAAACCTTGATCTGATGAGTTATAGACCTAAGTGGTATACTTAAACAATATTAGGGTGCTAGAAAGTATGATTTAAGAGTTTATGGATCTAAGTGACACCACGCGAGAACTAATAGGACAATAACATTTTTTTGGTCGCCAAAAAAGACTAGGAAATCTTACTGCGCTCCGATCCCGATCTCGGCACCTCTCCACACATTTCCTATACACAGCGACATCGAAAAACGAGCAAAGCTATAATCATCACGGCGGAAAACGAGCGCATCGATCAACGCGCTGAACGCGTGCTAGTACCAACAAGCAACGACGATGCGCCGTCACGGATTCACGGCCGACGGCGACGCGCGGCGGCGGCACCTCTGGTGACCATGGGGATATCGATCGGAGACGACGCCGCCAAAGGCCCGCTGCACCCTTCACGTTTACCGCAGAAAACAGCGGCCGCAGCCGACGCGGCGGCCTCCTCTATATGACGGGAACGACGCCGCCGCCAGAAAAACTCGTCGTCCTCCGCCTCGTCGTCGGCGTCGGTGTCCGGCCACAGCACGTCCGCCTCCAGGAACTCCTCCGTCGCGTCGAGCTCGAGCCCGGCGGCAGAAACGGTGGAAGCGCCAGAGAGGAAGAAGCCGCCGTCGTCAGACCAGTCGGATGACAGGAGGGCGCTCAACGTGGAGCTCGTCGAGGTCGCGTTCCACGAGGCAGCTGGTTCGCTGAACGGTTCGCACGAGAAGGCGACGACGACGGCGGCATCGTACTGGTACAGCTCGGGAGCCGCCGCCGGCAGGTCGTAGTCGTAGCTCCCCTCCTCCTCCGGCGATGGCGGCGGCGTGTCTGGCCATGGCCACAGGACGTCGGCTTCTTGGAACTCCTCCTCCTCCATCCGCCTCGGCAGCTGGGGAATCTTGCTACGCGAGTAGCCGGAGCATTTTATGTCTGTAAGAGAAGAGAACCCGCGTCGGACGGGGGAGGGGGCGCTGCTCTGGGCCTCTGGCTGCCCCACCCTGACGTGACGTACGGGACACTCTTCATGCCATTTCATTTCCGCCCAGTTAATATCCGCGCTTGCAAACTGGCAAATCATGTGACGATCGCCCGTGGTTGTTAACGTGAGTTTTCGAATTAGGAAGTTTCTCCTATCACATCAGATGTTTAACACAGGTATAACGTATTAAATATAGACTAAAAAATAACTAATTATATAGATTGAGACTACTTTACGAGATGAATTTTTAAGCCTAACTAGCCCATGATTTGACAATATGATGCTACAGTAAACATATGCTAATGACGGATTAATTAGGTTTAATAAATTCGTCTCGTAGATTACTAAGGACTTGTGTAATTTGTTTTATTATTACTATCCGAACACTCTCATATAACACCGCTAAACTTTATCCCCTGGATTTAAACACCGCCTTAACTATGTGAAGTTTATGCTAATTCAGAAATGTCAGCTAGCGTCACTGAAAAAATTCAGCGATTTTTGGAGGGATTCGTTGAGGTACCACCGGGAATTTGGACCCGGGAGTTCTTTGTTTGCAAGAATCGTTTTTGTATATATACTTATAAATAAATAATACCCGGTTTTAAGGGATGAGCTCGACTGGAGGAGTTGGGTGAGATTATCAAGTGACGGAAGCGAGCACATAAGAAATGCCAAAACCGCATTGCTGAAATGGATATGCAATCATGAAGGCCCGTGGCTTGTCTGACCAAGTAATTCAGGAATGCGGTTGGGATTTGGAGAGGAGCCCCACGGATCAAGCCACCCATTCCAGGCAGGAGCTCTCATGATTGAGATGGCACATTGCTTGCATGAGCTGCATTAGTCTCAGCATGTTCGTTTCGGCTTATATGATTGTGGATTATAAGCTTCAACAGTATTTTTCTCTCACATCAAACTAGCCAGCAGTACTTCTAGCTTATAATCCACGATCGTTTCAGCCGAAATCAGGGGCGGACACAGCGGTGGGCGCGGAGGGCTCAAGCTCCCCTACCCATATCGCAGCAGTGGAACCTCTTGTGTAGGGAGGCTGAGAACAGAAATGTTGTTTAGTCTCCTTAAAATATTTTCTGGGTCCGCCGCTGGCCGAAATAAACAGGCTGTATATTTGTAGCTTTCTCCGATCCCGTGCAAGTTGATTCCGTCAGGGCCTGCAATCCCTGCCCAGCCTCACGTTGCAACTTGCAACAAACCTCCTTTCAACATCACCTTCTCTAAAGCATGCATCCAGACAAGATTTCAGTCTCTAATACTAGTCTGGATGTGGGTAACTAGTAATAAGTAGGTAAGACCAAAAAAAAAAAAAAGAGAGAGAGATGTGGCCTCATTGCGCAGGAGTATTTCAGAAGAACTGTAGCAAACCAGTTCAAAAGCGCAATCTAAAAAAATCGTAATGAGAAATCAAAAGCCGGCGAACGATTTAATATCATACCAGAAGCAACGAAACTCTAAACCCCTTTATCCTTTCCCATTTGCTCTCCTCTCGCAGTTTTATCACGAGCATAAATTTTGTACAGGATTGTACAGCACGCTGACTAGCTACGGGTGTAACTCTGTCGCGCATATGAGGAATGAATATTTTTTTCCCAAGGTGCTTCTCTGGTAAAGCCCGGAGGCTCCACCAATCTATTTACTGCCTATCCAAGAACATGTAATCAGCACGGCTGGACTGGAAGCCAGCTGTTGCCGTTGCCAGCACCTTGAGGAAGGAGACAACCTCCTCTGACGAACTCAGCAGGTAACGGGCGTTGGACCGCTTCCTTCCGACGGCGCAGGAGAAGTAGTTCTCGCCCTTGAGATCAAGGACCGAGGACCCTTCGCGCCAGTCGTGGTTGCTGCTTGCGCTGCTGTGGCTTGATGAGGATGACCTCTCGGATGCAGCCTGCTGCGCCTTCTGTGTCCTGGACTGTGGGTTCCTGGAGTTGCTCCTGCCATTCGATGGTGCCCTTCCGTTCGGCCTCCGGTCAAGTGAAGCTGAGCCACCCTCTGGTTTTGTTTTGGATTCAGAAGGGTACTCGGGATCAAAAAAGACATAGATGTCCTCATCCTGAAACACGAACAAGACCGAAGTCGAAAAGAATAGGCACAGAAATCGTAAATCAAGAATCATCAGTATAGTATTACATGAACAAACTTAAACAAGAATTCCTACAGCATGTACTTAAAAGATGGACATTATTGTTTTGAACGAACAGATGGATGATATTCAAAGCGTTTAACAATCGGAAGGAAACATGTGGAATCCATACAGAAAGCTCCTCAATTTTGCTCGGAAGAATATCCACAGAGACTCTGTCTAGTCATTCAGACTACTATACTCATTTTGTATTGTTGGATTACAAGATTGACGAGGATGCTTTCCATTAGTGGCTCAAAATTTTCATTAACGTAACAGTATCAAACTTAATGTTTTATATGAACATTGATGGTTCTTTGACATAACCTATCCCAAAAATGATTTGTAAATAGGGGTAACAGGGTATTTTACAATTTTACCATAGTTGCGCCAGTAAACGAGAGGAAAGATACAGTTCCCACCTTCCCTTTGACAGTTTGACCTTGATCCATGCATATTTCAATTTTCACATGAAAAAACCATAAATACTGAATTTTCTAATTGAGTCGACATCCGTCTCGTTGGCATTAAAAACAAATGCATTTTGAATGTTCTAAAACCTTTCATTTCTTCATTCGTAAGTTTCTTTATCCTATCTACAGAACTAAAAATAAGATCAGAGCAAGAACGTGAAGCGTTGGAAAATTACCTTCCCAAGGAAATGCCCTATACACAGGACACAGTCAATTGGAGTAACCATGTTTTTGCTGTGAACTATCTCCCCTAAAATACGATCAATTGCAGCACCCTATAGAAAGGAGACAAATGATCTGTAAAACCTCAACTAGGCTAACATGGAGAAAACCATCTACCGTCACCAACCATCATACAGCACCACTGACCTTTGTAACTCCAACAGACCGAACTTCAACTGACCGACTCCCTTGAACAACATCAACAGCTGCATTTGAGATCGGACCTGTCCACAAGTGCTGCAGCATATCTCTTGCTTGTAGCCTTCCAAATTCAACATCTTTGAAATAGAAGGTGGAAATAAAATGTTACTGCACAGACCTTCTTTAAAAAGAATGCTCGGAAGATCAACACTTACCAGCATACTTGTAGTTCCACACAAATGATGTTTCACGATGTTCGAAATGGGATCTTGGGGTTCTTTCTGTAAAGTATTCAAAAACATGCTGGAGAAAAAAAAAGATATCAGAAGCTTGATATTAATTTGACGCAACAGAAGATTATTCATGAAACAGACACACCTTTACGCTGTCAACCCAATCCATGTTCAGATGCTCAGGCATTGTTGTCATCCATTCTCCATAAGTCGGGCGTAAAAACATCCCATGCTCTGCCGCCAACCACATTTTAAATTCTCCAAAATTCTGTACACATGGAAAGATGTGTTGGTTCTATTGGAAAATGTAAAGGTCAATCGATCAAACCTAAAATAACAGACAGGTCTGCTTTGAGTATTACTTCATCAAGAACACTCCTGTCACTGCCACTAAGAACAATAACTGTAGTCCGCTCATCCTCACAGAGGGCTCTCAGAGGACCCTTTAAGTCAGGATGCAACTTGAGTTCCATTTCCTTGATTTGGTCACCACCCCTTCTCCCAGAGGATTCAACTGGCTCGGTCAATGTTGAATTGAAACCCTACATCCAGTCATGTATAAATAACACGAATTGCTGAACTTGTTACTGTCAAACAACGGTGAATGTGACTCATAAAGTAGTTGGAAGTGCAAGGGTCCTGAAGCCTTATGGAAATTCGAAACTGAGAATTTTACTCGATTCTTATAGCAATGTAAAAAACACTGGAGGCTTATTATGCCACAAATGTGTCATGATGATCTAGTCTACCAGAAAATGTAAGGCAACAACCAGAGTGAAGACAGTAGCTGCATATAAGAGCAAAAGATGGGACTGTTCAAAGCGACTCTACAGAGAGTAAAGTTGCTACCAGATACAAGTGAGCCATTTTTTAACTAGAACGCCCAGTCAACATGATGAAAAAAGATCTCCACAACTATCAAGTATACAATAAGAATATAGTATTACCAATATGAGCAGACGATTTTTAGAGCGCAAATATTGCTGGATTGCTGTTTGACTAGGAAGACCAGGAGGAACTTGTCTTGTCCTCCGTAGTGCTTCAGCAACCGTGTGATTTAGCTCACTACATGAAAAAGAAAATGATAATCATCAGAAAACTTGAGTGGCAAACAAATTTATAACCGAAGGGACTTGGTCCATCAAATGACAAACTGGGCTACTGGAAATGAGAAACTCACAATACAAAAGTTTCAGCCCAATCTTGAGCCGTGTGAGTTGTGACATGAGCATAGTTGTGCCTGTGGCGTTTCTCTCTCTCATCGGATGGCATCATTAAAGCATGCCTTATTGAGTCTGCAACTTCTGTAATATTCCAAGGGTTTACTAGAATGGCGCCAGCTCCAAGTGATTGGGCTGCCCCAGCAAACTGAAATTGCAGTAATAGCAAAAATAAATAAATAAAACATCCCCCCCCCCCCCCCCCCCCCCCAAAAAAAAAATATATGGCATGCATAATCGGTCAGCTACCTCACTAAGTATCAGAACTCCTTTCTTAGACCCTTGGCATGCAACGTACTCATAGCTCACAAGGTTCATCCCATCTCTCAGTGATGTTACAAGAGCAACATCTGAACAAAAACAGTGAAAATTAACATAGGAATAAAAAAATCCATTAAAACTATGGTGTAAATCAGGTATACTGAAGTGGAAGAAAACACATCTGCCCAAATGTCAGTATAAATAGAGTTTTAATGATTACCAGTGACTGCATAAAGAGCACACAAGGCATGGAAATCAAGAGATCGGTCCTGCAAGGAACACATCGTTTCAGATTCTTGTAAAGAAGATGCATTGAAGCTCTTTTTATGCAAGGTGTTAAAACATTGATACTTATTTGTAATACTTAGAACAGCAGATCAGATAATGCCAGTTCTACAAAATTAGAACCTTACAAACGGGTAGTGCCTTCTGAACAGCAGATGTGGTATAATGCTTAAGAAAAGTTAGGTCCTAAGACAGATATGGAGGCAGCAATGGGAAGTGTGAAAACTACCAGATGATGAATAGGGACAGCAGTCAACGTTCCGAATCGACCGTTTATGCGCCCAACAATTTCATGCACTTGGCTCGTTAGCTTTTGATCTGCAGATCATAATAACTAGTTATTCAGTGATTAAAAAAACAATCCTGTTGAACTTGCAGAACAGATAAATAACAGTATGGCACAAAACCAGCAAAAATCAATTGTAAAGCAATATGTTAATCTATTTCTCCCAAAGCAAGGTTCTCAAAGAGCATTATACCCATTTTGAAAAGAAGTGGTGCTATGGGATACATAGCACACCTAGCAAAAGTGATTACTGATTACTAATAAGACTTATTCTTTATATATAAATAATAACCAACCACAAACAAATACGTGGGTTCGTTAAGTTGTAGACAACCTAAAAATTTGACCAAGTATGCATGAAACACAATTATAGAGACATTCATTAACATAAATATAATAAAAAATTTTTTGCACGCAGCATACAAAGTGCTTCATCTGGTCACATTTGTTTTGGATATCCACAAAGGTTTCTGTGAAAGCTAATAAAAATGTAATATTGTGGACATGTTTTTTTTAGACAAACATAGTAGAAATTGCAGATACTCTAGGACCACACTAATTTTTCATCTAATAAAGGGAATAGATCATTATGCATGTAACACATGTTATTTAACCACTAATCTAGTGCAGTAGCCCTATGTAAGTCGCTGAAAACACCCTTGTGAGGACGACACTGCATCCCCAAGAGTCAAAACATTTTAAGCACACGGAATCTTTCAGAACTCTAATGTCTGCACTAATTAAATCACTAGAGCTTACGATTCAGAATGTGAAAGTTGAATAAGCTCTTTACAAAATATAAAGAATGCAGTAGCATTAAAAAAACTGTTGTAGGATTGTCTGTCTCATTATTCAGAGGAGTAAACATGGATATTGTACAGCCGAAACTTTAAACAAGATGCAATAAATAAATACCCAAATAAAGCCTCCTATGACAATAATATAATTTCACTGCAACTGACTTGAAAAGGGAATTTTATTTCATATAGAAGATATCAAGCTGTAAATTAAGAACTCATGCAAGTAAGCAAATCATATTTCTGAAACTTCTATGCTGCACACATGCTTGCAGACTTGCATTAAGTATTAGCAAATGAAGGGGAGAACACAGAAAGTGCTCATACACTCAGGGACGTCAGTTCTTGTTGGCACAGCAATCTGCAGTAGAACAACTTTGTCGTTCCAGTCTGGGTTTTCCTCAAGAAACTTTTCAAAGGCCAAAATCTTTTGTGGAATTCCCTTAATCATGTCAAGTCGATCAACACCAAGCATTACCTATCACATTAGCAAGGAACACAAAACTATATGAAGGAACAACAATATATTCAATGCCAGCAAAAAAGGCAAAATTCAAAGTTGAATGAGTTACAGAGGTAACAATAACGTACATGAAGGGGGAAAAAGGTAAAAAAAAAATAGTGATGGCAAGAGGATTTAGAAAAGTAGTAACTGACGAGTACTTAAAACTACTAAAACATACAAGGTAGAACTAAGCAGAATAAAAGGAAAATCAGTAGCAGTATCCTGTCACCAAGAGAGGTGGTGATCAGCTAGCATTAGACAAGAAAAAAAAAGATGAGACTTCCAGGGCATTCAGCACCCACAGTACTGTAGAGTGCATGGTATGTTAAACCGATGAGTAAATAATACATGTTTTAGTGAGCATAGCAGAAACACCGCCTGCTTATCAATATAAAATGCAGGGAAATGTAGTACCACACCACCACTCAGCTATAACCACAGTCCACAGGTTATTGACCAGCTATTTATCAGTACAGTTATTTACATATTACCTCCAGTCACAAAAACTTGTAACATTTGACTTTGCAAGGTCTTTGATGCATACCTTTGGCCACTAATACCTTCTAGAATACATTCTTAAAGTCCTTCAAATTTATGATATTTTGCAAGTGTTTTTCTAATACATATCTACAAAAATATCCAACATGTCTCCAAGAAAGTTAATGATGTTTGTAGTTTTAAAGTTTTGACCAAATATTGTCATAAGCGACATGTTTTTGAGACCAGAGGTAGTATAAAGCTTCAGACTGATATGGTATTTATTCTTCAGAGGTTTGAAATTTCATTATTGTCACCTAGAAGCAAACTGCAACAATTCAAATGGCTTGTATTCTTGGGCACCATACATAACAAATCCTTATCCTAATAACAAGTCATAACCAGAGATACCATTTTGCATTTATCAAAGGATTACCGTGAATTCCTCATGCTGATGGATAAGTCTCTGTGTAGGTCTTTGTGGCGCTGCAGCAGCATGGTGGTCTTGCTGCCCATCAAGGACAACATCCTTGATTGGAGGACATCTTAGCATCTAGGACAGCATCTAGGACTAACATCTAGGACAGCATCTAGGACAGCATCTTAGACTAGCATCTTAGCATATGCTTGGCTGGCTAGCAGTCTATAAATATGTATCCCCAACCCCTTAGGTTGGCATGGCATTTGTGTGAGAAATAAATCAGAAAATTGCCCCAACTCCTAGTGTCATCCTCTCTCGATGAGAGTAAGAATTCTGCTACTACCAAGAGTAAGAATTTTGCGACTAACAAGTGGTATCGGAGCCGTACTATCCTGTAGCCTGAGCATCTCCTGCTTATCTCCTTTCCCAGCCGCGCAACAGCCCCAGCTGGGAGCAGCAGCTCTGGCCGCTCCTGCTCACTCCTCTCCCTCTGCGCGTCTGAAGCAGTCCTCTCCCCACGCAGCAGCCCCCTGGTAGCGCGTCATGTCCGCAGGGCAGTCTCAGCGCTCGGTCGCCTCGAGCACGCGGCGTCGGCAGGAGGCCGAACTTGCCGCGGCAGAGGAACGCGAGTGAGCGGCGGCAGAGACCGCTGCGGCGGTGGCAAGGGCGTCGAGGCTGGCAACGGCGGAGCTGGCAGCAGCTAGAGCGGAGGCGGAAGCAGCGGCGGCGGCGGATGCAGCGCGTGCGGCAGCAGCAAAAGTCGAGGCTCTGCGCGGCAGCATCAGCAGCTCTGTTTCTGCTGACGACAGCGCCGACGCGGACCTCGAGCTGCTGGGGAGGGAGGCAGCGCGAGCGCGGGCGGCGCAGTGGGCAGCCGCGCACGCCCACGAGCGCGGCGGCAGCCCAGACAGGCGCGGACGCGCCGGCGGCACTCCTGGAGGAGGCGCACACGGCGGTGGAGGAGGCGCGCACGACAACGGTGGCGAACGGGTCGATGGAGAGCGCGGCCTTCACAGGCAGCGTGGCTCTCTCTCCCCGGATCGGTACCGTGATTACCACGGGCTCCAGGCTGTTGTCAGGGACGTCGGCCCCGGAGGTGGGTGGCCTACCCTCATTAAGACCAACTACGTCGAGTGGGCTGCGGTGATGAGGGTAAAGCTCCAGGTGCGGCACATGTGGTAGGCAGTCCGGTACGGCGACGTCGACTACGACCAGGATCGACGGGCGCTGGATGCCCTCATGGCTGCAGTCCCGTCCGAGATGCAGTTCTCGCTTACCAACAAGCGGACTGCCAAGGAGGCTTGTGACGCCATCGCTGCGGCACGCATCGGCAGCGACCGCGCCCGCAAGTCCACACTGCAGGCACTTTGCAAGGAGTGGGAGAACCTGGCCTTCAAGCCAGGTGAGGACGTTGATGACTTTGCTCTCCGTCTCAACACTCTGTTGCAGAAGATGGTGCAGTTCGGCGATGACACCTACGGCGAGGAGAGAGCTGTCGAAAAGCTCTTCCGCTGCGTCCCCGAGAATTACAAGCAGATGGCTCGCTCGATCGAGTCCTTGCTGGATCTCTCCACGATGTCGATCGAGGGGGCGATAGGTCGCCTCAAGGTCGTCGACAGCGATGAGCCACAGTCTCTCTCGGGGCCCATCACCACTGGCGGGAAGCTCCTTCTCACTCGGGAGCAGTGGGCTGCCTGCCAAGGTGACCGGAAGAAGGGGGAGCCTTCTTCCGCGACAGGCGGCCGCAAGCGTGGCAAGCCGCGCAGAGACGCCCAGGCCGGGGCACGAGGACGTGCCGAGGGTGATGCCCGCGGAGGCGCCCAGGGCGGCGCCGCCGGCAAGCACAAGCCGACACGAGACGACACCTGCTGCAACTGCGGCCAGCTTGGCCATTGGGCCAAGGACTGTCGACAGCCACGACGCGCCTTGGCCCACGTCGCACAGGCGGAGGGGGAGGAGCCGGCTCTGTTCATGGCACATGCAAGCATCGAGCTACCTCCAACGGCACCGGCCGCAGCGGCTCTCCTCCACCTTGACGAGCCAAAAGCACACGCCCTCCTCGGCGACGGCTCCGGCGACGACAAGACTGACGGGAGGTGCCTCAACACCGGTGCCACCCATCACATGACCGGTCGACGGAAGTTCTTCACCGAGCTTGACTCTAGCGTCTGAGGCTCCGTCAAGTTTGGGGATTCCTCCGGCGTGGATATCAAAGGCGTCGGCTCCGTCATCTTCACCGCCGTGCCTGGTGAGCACAGGCAGCTCACCGGAGTCTACTACATCCCCGCGTTGAGTAACTCCATCATCAGCTTGGGACAGCTGGATGAGAACAGTTCGCGCGTGGTGGTTGAGGATGGAGTCATGAGGATTTGGGATCGCCGTCGCCGCCTTCTTGCCAAGGTATCTAGAAGCGCAAATCGACTCTACGTCCTTAACGTGCAGTTGGCACAAACCCTCTGTCTCGTTGCTCGTCGGGATGACGAGGCGTGGCAGTGGCACGAGCGCTTCGGGCACCTTCACTTCGAGGCCCTGAAGCGGCTTAGTGCCATGGAGATGGTGCGAGGCCTGCCGTGCCTCGACCATGTGGAGCAGCTCTGCGACGTCTGCGTGTTGACGAAGCAGAGGCGACTCTCCTTTCCCCAGTGGGCGAGCTTTCGAGCCAAGGAGAGGCTCGAGCTTGTGTAGCCCGGTGACACTGGCCACACCGGGAGGACGACGCTACTTCCTGCTGCTCGTCGATGACCTCTCCCGCTACATGTGGGTGATGGTCCTCGGCAGCAAGGGAGAGGCTGCGGACGCCATCAGGCGCGCGCAGGCTGCTGCGGAGGCGGAGTGCGGCCGCAAGTTGCGCGTGCTGCGCACCGACAACGGCGGCGAATTCACGACGGCTGAATTCGCGTCGTACTGCGCTGATGAGGGCATTCAGCGCCACTACTCCGCTCCGTACAGCCCGCAGCAGAACGGCGTCGTCGAGCGGTGCAACCAAACGGTTGTGGGGATGGCTCGGGCCATTCTCAAGCAGAGGGGGATGCCAGCTGTCTTCTGGGGAGAGGCGATGGTGTCAGTCGTCTACATCCTCAATCGCTCGCCTACCAAGGCGCTCGACGGCAGGACGTCGTACGAGGCTTGGTATGGGCGCAAGCCGGCGGTCTCCCATTTGCAGGTCTTCGGCTGCCTCGCGTTCGCCAAGGAGCTTGGCCACATCAGCAAGCTCGACGACAGGAGCACTCCGGGAGTGTTCATCGGCTACGTGGAGGGCTCGAAGGCCTACCGCATCCTCGACCCGAAGACACCGTGTGCGCACGACTCGCGACGTTGTGTTCGACGAAGGGCGAGGATGGGCGTGGGACAAGGCGAGGGACGACGGCTCGGCTCCGACGTACGACGACTTCACTGTCGAGTACATCCACTTCGAGGGAGCTGGGGGAGTAGGCAGCTCTTCTTCGACGAGCGCGTCTACCCCAGTCCCTGAGCCTCCACCGACCCCGGCGCCTGCTACTCCGACAGCACCACGTTCTCTAGTCAGAACCTCGGCTGCGATGAGTCCTTCGCCGGCTCCACCACAGCCGGCAGCACCACGCACTCCAGCACCGACAGGCACCTCTCCAGGCACGTCTACTCCAACACCAGCTCGTGTCGAGCACAGCCCGATTGAGCTTGCTACTCCGCTCTCTCACGACGAGGAGCGAATCGACGCGTACCACGATGGCGAGCCATTGCGGTACCGTACGGTGGAGAACCTTCTCGGCGACCAGCCGGTGCCGGGACTGGTGCCTCACGACCTGGAGACGCAGTTGCACCTTGCGTGTGACGATGGCGAGCCTCGGTCGTTTGCTGAGGCCGAGAAACACGCGGCATGGCACGCCGCGATGCAGTTGGAGATGAATGCGGTTGAGAAGAACCACACCTGGGAGCTTGCTGACCTTCCTCGTGGTCACCGCGCGATCACTCTTAAGTGGTTGTACAAGCTGAAGAGGGATGAAGCCGGCGCCATCGTCAAGCACAAGGCTCGCTTGGTGGCACGAGGTTTCGTGCAGCAGGAGGGGGTCGACTTCGACGATGCCTTCGCTCCCGTGGCACGGATGGAGTCATGTGCGACTCCTTGCGCTAGCTGCTCAGGAGGGCTGGCGTGTTCATCACATGGACGTCAAGTCGACGTTCCTTAAAGGCGACTTGAAGGAAGGAGGTCTACGTGCACCAGCCGTCGGGATTTGTGATTCCCGGCACGGAGGGCAAGGTGCTCCGCCTGCGCAAGGCCCTGTATGGCTTGCGGCAGGCACCGAGGGCGTGGAATGCCAAGTTGGATTCCACGCTAAAGGGGATAGGGCTTCGAGCAAAGCCCGCACGAGGCAGCCATCTACCGACTGGGACAGTGGAATGAAATGGCTCTGCTGGTGGGTGTCTACGTCGACGACTTGGTGATCACCGGCACCAAGGATGCGAAGGTGGTGGCATTCAAGGAAGAGATGAAAGTCACCTTCCAGATGAGTGACCTGGGGCCTCTCTCCTTCTACCTGGGAATCGAGGTGCACCAGGATGACTCCGGGATCATGCTTCGACAGACCGCCTACGCCAAGCGCGTCGTTGAGCTAGCTGGGTTCACCGACTGCAACCCATCTCTTACTCCGATGGAGGAGAGGCTGAAGCTGAGCCACGACAGCACGACGGAGGTGGACGCTACGCAGTACCGACGTCTTGTGGGGAGCCTTCGCTACCTTGCCCACACACAGCCAGACTTGGCATTCTCCGTCGGCTACGTTAGTCGGTTCATGCAGCTACCGACGACGGAGCACCAGCAGGCTGTGAAGAGGATCATCCGCTACGTTGCGGGGACTCTCGACCACGGCCTCTACTACCCTAGGTGCCTTGGGGTGGCACACTTCGTCGGGTACAGCGACAGTGACCACGCCGGCGACATCGACACCAGCAAGAGCACAAGCGGGGTCCTCTTCCTCCTCGGCAAGTGCCTCGTTAGCTGGCAGTAGTCAAGTAGCAGGTGGTGGCCCTGTCCAGCTGCGAGGCCGAGTACATAGCGGCCTCCACCGCTTCGACTCAGGCGCTCTGGCTCGCTCGACTGCTCGGTGATCTCCTCGGCAGAGACACTAGAGCGGTGGAGCTTAGGATGGACAGCAAGTCCGCTCTAGCCCTGGCAAAAAACCCCGTTTTCCATGAACGGAGTAAGCACATCCTGAAGAGGTACCACTTCATCCGAGGCTGTTTGGAGGAAGGGAGCATCAAGGCAAGCTACATCAACACCAAGGACCAGCCTGCGACCTGCTTACCAAGCCTCTTGAGAGGATCAAGTTCCTTGAGCTCTGCTCCAGGATCGGGATGGTTCAACTTTCCCACAAGACGACGCACAAGACTTAGGGAGAGAATGATGGATAAGTCTCTGTGTAGGTCTTTGTGGGGCTGCAGCAGCATGGTGGTCTTGCTGCCCATCAAGGACAACATCCTTGACTGGAGGACATCTTAGCATCTAGGACAGCATCTAGGACAACATCTAGGACAACATCTTAGACTAACATCTTGGCATATGCTTGGCTGGCTAGCAGCCTATAAATATGTATCCCCAACCCCTCAGGTTGACATGACATTTGTGTGAGAAATAAACCAGAAAATTGTCCCAACTCCTAGTGTCATCCTCACATGCTAGCCGACAATATTAAACACTCGAAAGACCATATTCAAAATTCAAAATTATATAAATAAAAAATTGGATACAGATCTTTCCATGTAAAACCTAAATATATGGATGAACTTGTTTTCATTTACAATAATGGATTTTAAGTTCGTTCTAGAGTAAGTAAAGGACAAGTGTTTTCATACCTTTCGACCAGCAAAACGTTGTGTCAATTCACTGATGTGCCT
Organism: Miscanthus floridulus; assembly: GCF_019320115.1. Taxonomy (NCBI): domain Eukaryota; kingdom Viridiplantae; phylum Streptophyta; class Magnoliopsida; order Poales; family Poaceae; genus Miscanthus; species Miscanthus floridulus. Next base: position 92,773,632 of record NC_089596.1, on the reverse strand, counting down.
TTTTACTGCTGGAAGCTCCAATGCTCGCTTGAAACGATCAGAGTCTATCCCAATAGGAAACTGAAGATTTCAGCCAAGTGAATGAAAAGAATCATTCACTCATTTCGCACATACGTTTTGGATAACTCATAAATATCAACATGACAAAGAAATGTGCATAAGGAATTATCAAGGTAATGGAAATAAGGTTACAATACACTTTAAGTAAAAACATCAGTTTTGATTTTTACCGCTGCGACCCTGGTTAGTCTTCCTTGATCTTCCACACCCTCAGGGGTACCCTCAAGTCCAAGTATTCTAGTGCAAGCACTCACAAAATGCCTCGCATAGTCGTAAGTATGAAATCTGAAGAAAAATAATAAGAGCACCATCAAATAACTCACAGAAATGAAACTGATAATTTCATACGACGCATTGGCCTGTATTTTTTTTAATCTTGGAGCTTCTTGAATAAATTTCTTGGAAATTTGCAGAAAACTAAAAGTTGCTAAATAGGTTTAGGATTTTGAATTTAAACCAAACTTCATACATAGGTCAGATCAGTTCAAACTAAAAAAAAATACATCACCAAAATTGTGGATCCAATACATTCCTACCATGATAGCAATACGTCACAGAAACAAAACAAAAGCATCACAATCTATAGTACCGCTTTCTCTGTTATACAGTGAATGAACTGGCAAGCAATCCTTTTCATGCTGTCAAATTAGAACCTTCATTTTCACCTGATTTCATATTCTAAAACTTTGTTGGGAGGTTATAAATATACTAGCACTTGGCTGTGCTGTCTGACCCCCCTCCCCCCCCCCCCCCCCCCCCAAAAAAAAAAAAACAATGAACTATATATACACTGATCAGAGAGTAACTTTATAGTGGACAAGGAAAAGACCCAATTACACCTGATTTTTTCGGACGTTGGGAGCAACATGCACAAAAAGCAGAACCAAAGTCATAAAGTTACTTTAAGTAAAACAAGAATAAAAAGGATACCCAATTAAACTTCTCAGGTTTGACAATCAAATTCAACATGACAGCCGACAGGAAATCCATAGGTATGCTTACCCGACTAAATCAGCACACAACACCGAGCGAAGCAGCTCCAAGCGGGACGGCAGTGTTCGGTAAATCTCTGATGACGGGAATGGCGTGTGCAGGAACCACCCGACCTTCATATTGATGTCATGGTCCTTGAGGCACTTGGGCAGGAACATGAGGTGGTAGTCATGGCACCAGATTACATCCCCCTCCTGGTAGTGCTGGTACACGACATCAGCGAACATCTGGTTAGCACGCTTGTACGCGTCGAACTGTGACTCAAAGTTCCTCGTTGTTGCCAGCCTGTCCTCCTGTGGTAGTCCTAGGTAGTGGAACAGCGGCCACAGGATGTTGTTGCAGTACCCATTGTAGTACTGGTGCACAATCTCCTCGTCCAGGAACACTGGTATGCATCTCTGAGAAGTTCAAGCAATCAACAAAAAAATGCCTCAGATTATCAGAGTGCTGACAAAAAGTCACTGTTCTATTGACCCAGATGACATATGGAATTGCAACCAAACCTTCTCGGCAAGAGCTTTGGTGAGGGCTCGCTGGCCAACCTCGTCTGGAACGTTGACGCCCGCCCAGCCAATCCATTTTGCGTCGACGTCCTTCACGCCTTCAGCATCAGAAAAAAATTTCATATGAACTAAGGTACTAGCTGTCAGCGCAGAATTCCGTTGCATGCGTCTCCAGCAGGGTCCAGGGCACATCGCATTTGGGAGGAGATTAAATTTCGGAATTACCAAGCAGGGCGCTCACGAGGCCGCCGGCGCTGATCTCCAGAGACCATTGGTCCTCGCCGCGGCGGTTGGCGGAAACAGGCAGGCGGTTGGCCACGACGAGGAGGCGCTGCTTCATGCCACGGAGGCCGAGGCTGCGGAAACCGCTGCGGGAGCCGGCGAGCGGCGGTCGCGCGGCGTGCCCAGCGGCCGCGCCGCCGGCATCCTCCATGTTGGCGGGTGACGCACGGCCAGGCGACTGGACCCCATCCACCGCGAAGGCCCCCGCGGAAGCCGCCGCCGCCTCGGCGCCGTCGGTATCCATCGCGTCCGACGCGAAGATGTCGTAGCGGCGGCCGTGCTCCCGGACCATTCGGTCGACGCGGATCGGGGAGCCCGCGCCGCCGCTGCTGTCGCCGACAAAGGGCGATGAGGTTGGCATCGCCGCCGCCGCCGCGTCGCCCCTCGTGCAGTTGCTGCTGCGCTGTCCCCCCGCGGCGTCAGAGCTCATGCGCCGCCGCGCCCCCGGCCTGCAGCATTAGGCGGACGCGCGTGGTGAGCGACGACGACGACAGCGAGGCGGCAACAGGCGGACCCAAGCAGGCCCACCCATCACGCAGGGAGGCGGGTTTCGGACGAAGCGGAAGATGAAACGACGACTCACCCGATCCCGAGTCGCCGCCTCTCCGATCGATCGCGCCGGCCAGTCTGGGAGCCCGAGCCCTTCCTTCGCTTGAGCCTGGCAACAGCTGTGGCGGCTCGTTCGCAATGGGAGCAGTGATTCGAATCACGAGACGGAGAGGTGGTGGCGAGGGGTTCGGAAGGGGAGGAACACCGGCAGAGCTACGGCATGCAAACGCAACATGCAAAACGGGCTGCCACGCCTCGAACTCGGACGCTTGTTTGCGAGCACGCGAGTGATATGCAGGTGGGATGGAGGGACTGGGGCTTTTATCGGAGGGAGCGACTCGCAAAGTTTTTGCGGTACAGCTATAGGCTGGCTATATGATGCCCTTGTTGGCTTGAGTTATGGCCATGGCGGCCTCTTTGTTTCAGTTTAAACATTTTCTAGACAGCTATTAAGCACTGCTCCTAAAAGGTTGATTAATTATGGAAGAAGCTGCTTATACCAAAAGATGGATGTCTTGCAGCGTAGTAGATTTTCTACACCATCATTTAGGGCACCCTCTTGTGGAACCTGCAAGCATCTAGGTCCTTAGTTGGATTTCAGTGATTAATGACGACACGAGATTACTATGATTAACGTGTATTTTGTAGAGGCAATTTAAGTTAGGTCATGGTAATGTCAATTGATTGGGGAATTATGGTTTTCATGTCCCCGTCGATAGAATTCGTTTCGGTTTTTAAAGGATGGACGACAAAGTTAAGGACGGCTAGTTCTAAGTATCATTTGGAGTTGAAATGACACTCAGAGTACTTTAGACTTTGTTTTTCCTTTGACCGTACTATTAAAGGGGTATTATGGGGGTACGACTCCAAATACCCACGACAGATCACATGGGCTGTGCCCCTAGGGGCAGCCCTAGCCCACAAGACGAAGCCTTACGGGGCACGACGCTGCTCGGCACGTCCCGCAAGACACCGGGAAGATATCCTAAAGATACTACGAGATTTGTTAGGATACGTATGATCCCATGATTCCTGTAATCTGTTATTACTTTTTAGTTATCTCCTAGATCTAATCGACTTATAACCCTGCCCCCAGACTATGTAAGGCGGGCAGGGACCCTCTCCAAACACACGTAATATCATACGATAACCAATACAATCCAACAGACCACAGGAGTAGGGTATTACGTCACGTCGACGGCCCGGACCTGTCTAACTCTTGTGTCTCTGTTGCTTTCTTGTTCTCGATTATACGCATCTCCGCCGATCAATCTACATTCATGAGATACCCCTCGGAGGACTGCTGACGATATTCTGTCGACAGTTGGCGCGCCAGGTAGGGGTGTGCGTGCTGTTTTCATGTCGAACAAGATGATACGTTTTGTAGGCTCTTTGTCCCTCTAAAGGTCCTTGTGTAGGTTTTAGTAATTGAGTGACAACCTAGGTGGACTAATTGTGTTTATATGAGATACACATGTGATTAGTCCACAGGTACATGTGTGTGAGCAACATATGCCATGAAGGTGAAAATGGCTTGGAGATGTTGCAAAGCTCACACATGTGATGATGAAGGAGCTCATTGCAAATGAGACATGACATTGAGTCATGTGACCAAGGTGGAGAAGATCAAGACATGACTTGGCTTGATGGACCGGTTGCAAGCGTGAAGGGCAAGTTAGAGGCTTTGGAGCGATGGACCGCGTGGCGGTGAAGCTTAAGTAAGACTTGGTGCCGATAGACGAAGGCAACGATAAAAAGCAAGTGTAGTCAAGATCGATGAACCAATATGATCATGTGATGATATGAAGTGGATCATATCATTGTTGATCATGTTGGTGCATGTGTTGCATCGACATTGGAGGAGATGGAATGGAATACGCAAGGACAAAGGTATAACCTAGGGTATTTATTTCACCGATCATAGGTGTGTAGAGAAGTTTATGACCGAGTTTAGGATAGATGGTCCGTACTATCAAGAGGGGCAAACTTGTTTGCATATCGGTCATCTAGTGCCACTCGAGTGATCTAACTTTGCATCGTCGCTAGGATTGAGTGGCGTGGCAAGTTGAGTGGCTAATCCTTTGAAAAATGATTGTGAAAATGCTAACACACATACACATGGTGGTGTACACTTGGTGGTGTTGGCACATTTATAAAGGAGATGAAGTTGGAGATTGATGTGGATTAACTCGGCGATGGAATGGAAGGCGAGAAGGGTTCGAAACTCCACCGGCGGAGTGTCAGTCCGTAGAGTACGGACTAGTCCGACTGGTGCCACTCGGCGCCCTATACAGAAAAAGACAGGGTCTCATAGAGTGGACCGAACTGCTAGGTCATGTGGTGATCGGACGCTGGGGTCCTGCGTTCGATCAGTGGCAGCAGAAGAACGCACATCGTCAATCTTCGACCAGACGCTGGCGCTGAAAGTGACCAGACGCTGGCACTGGTGCGTCCGGTCAGGCTGACATAGGCGACATAGAGAAGTTGGAGAAGGACCAAACGCTGATGCTGCGTCCTATCATGACCGACCAGACGCGTTCGGTCGTGACTGGATGCTTACTGGAAACGACCGGACGTTGATGTTGGTGCGTCCGGTCACTTGAGCAGCTACATCCGGTCATCACTTGACCGTTGAGATTGGGTGAACAGCATTTGAAGCCGATGACACGTGGCAAGCATCGGGCGACCGGACGCTGAGGTTCTACGTCCGGTTGATCTGACCGGAACGTCCGGTCGTCCTAAAATTTGCCCAGTGAAGGGGTAACAGTTAGTTTAGCCCATGGGGCTATAAATAGAAGGTGGTGTCGGCCATGGCTGGGGGAGAGCACCTTGGGGGACTTTGTGTCCATGCTTGTGAGTGCTTAGGAACCCTCCTTCTCACATATGCTTGATAGTGATCATCCGATTGTGTGAGAAAGCGATTCTAGTGCGATTGCATCGTGAGGTTGCATCGAGTGGCACTAGGTGATCGAGTTACAAGCTGGTGGTGCTTGTTACTCTTGGAGGTTGCCACCTCCTAGATGGCTTGGTGGTGGTCTCCGTCGAAGCCCGCAAGAAGCTTCTACGGTGCTCCGGAGAAGAGCTTTGTGAGGGGCATTGTGCTCGCCCGGCGGAAGCCGCGAAGAGCAACTCTAGTTGAGCGTGTCATTGAGCTACCCTCACTTTCGGGGTAGATTCTTGTGGTGCCTGATGTGCGGGCTTGGCGGGTGATGCCAATTAGCTGCCAAACCACCAAGTGAGCGGTCGACACAATGGGGACGTAGCGTGTCAGCAAGCACGTGAACCTCGAGAGAAAATCACCGTGTCAACCTTGTTCTTCCCGTTGGTTTGCAATCCCTTTACACAAGCTTGTGATTACTTTTATATATATTGTGCTTGTGTAGTTGCGCTTATAATTAGTTAGCTTGTGTAGCTCACTAGTTACCTTCTTACTTGTGTAGCATAGAAGTAGCTCCCTTGTGTGGCTAATTTGGTTTGTGTAACCTTGTTAGTCGCATTGCTTAGTTTGTGTAGCTACGTATTTGCGCTCTCTAATTTGGCATTGGTTGCCTGTTGTTGAGCATTGCTAGTGAGCTTTGTTGGCTTTGTGCTTTTGCTTACTAGCATGTGTAGGAGCTCCCTCATTGCTTGAAGTACTAATGGCATAGGTTTGTGTGACCTTGCTTCTAGAATTGGTTAGGTGAGCTCTAGCTAGCCTGGCACCTTTGTTGTTTAATTAGGATCTTAGCGAGGTGCTAGAGAACATAGATAGAGAGGTGTAGTCTTGGCTATACCGATAGTTTTAATTCCGTACTTGCTTCGGTTAGCTAACGCGATTAAGTTTTAGTAATGACTATTCACCCCCCCCTTTAGTTGCCATCTCGACCTTACAAGTGGTATCAGAGCTAGGTCTCTCATTTGTGGTCTTCACCGATCCGAGAGGATGGCGGCTTATGGGCTAGATGTTGATTGTCCATATATTTTTTATGGCACACTACTTTACACAATGGAAAAATTGGATGATATGACAATTTTAAGTTTATTTGCCCTCAAATGTGGTGGATGGTAGATGTAGGCTTTTCTCATGTGTTGGATGAAGATAATCTAACTCAAGCACAAGAGAAATGCCTAGATCTCGATATTCAAGCTACTAACATCATGTATAGATCCTTGCATGATAACATCTTTGGAGAGATCATTGACATGAAGACCGCCCATGAGATTTAGGAGTTATCTAGATGAGAAGTATGGGACTGGTCTCCGATGATGATGATGAGCCCTAAGAAGGAGGCGCATGAGTGTGTCAAGCATGATCACAATGTGGTGATTGAGAAAGATTGCTCCACCTCATGGTCAAGTGATGATGATAATGATCATATCACAAGATCACTTGACAAGATTGATGATGATGCCACAAGTGATGCCAATGATGATGCTACTCCATGCACACTTGATGGTGATAATGATGGATCATACTCGGGGTATGAGAGTGATATTTCTTCAAGCTCTCCAACTACATCACATTGCTTCATGTCACAAGGTGACACTAAGGTATCTAATACAAATGTGATTGATCTTGATTCATATGAGAAGCTTCTAGATAGATATGGTGGCATGATCAAAGCTTTAGAAAAAGAGATGGCTAAAACCGATAAATTGAAAAATGAAAACTCTTTTCTAAAGAACACATGTGAACAACAAAAGCATCTACTTTATGTTACTACTTGTTCACATGAGGAGCTAAAATTGGCTCATGAGGAACTTAGTGTTGCTCATGATAACTTGGTACAAGACCATGCTTTTCTCACTATGGAGATTTCTAATGGAAAAACTAAAACTAGTGAGAGCTCATCACATGGGTCAATTGATCAATCACATATTGTTGCTAACCCTTGTGATGTAGGCAAGAAGCATGTATCCACCTCTAGTGATGAATTTATTAGAAATGTCATGTTCTTCACAATTAGATGCTTGTTCTACCCCTATGTCTTGTGAGACTAACCTTTTAAAGGAGAACAATGAGCTCAAAAATGAAGTAAAGAATTTGAGCAACAAGTTAGAGAGGTGCTACAACTCAAAAGTCACCTTTGAGCATATGTTGAAGACTCAAAGATACTATGGTGACAAGTGTGGCCTTGGCTTCAAGAAGAAGATGACAAAGGGCGAAAGAAAGAGAGAAAAAAAGATGAAAAAGCTACAACAAAGAAAGCTCTCTCATACCATATGCTACCGGTGTCATGAAGTGGGACACCTTGCAAATAGTTGCCCTAACATTGAGAAGCTCAAGAAGATAAAAGAAGATGAGAGGCTCAACCATGTCAAGTGCTTCAAGTGTCGCACTTGGGGTCACCTTACCTCAATGTGTCCAACCAAACAATTGGTCAAGCAACTAGAAGAGCCTCAACCAAAGCCACAAGTTGAGCAAAAGAAGACGCCCCAAGAGCAAATCAGTATCAACCACGAAGAGGGTGGTAAATGGATGATAAAGAATAAGAAAACTAGAAGGGTGGAAAAGCAAGAGAAAGAGCAATGCGTCCAAGAATGAATCAAGATACAAAGCAAATGAGCAAGAACAAATAAGAGAAAATAGAAAAGATTGCTCACATGAGATGCTATAGTTGTGACACATTAGGCCACCTAGCTTCGGGTTGTCCAAATAAGCTTGAGAGGAAGTCTCAAGCAAACAAGGAGAAGCAAGGCAATGAGAAGCACAACATGAGCAAGGAAGAAAATGCTCAAGCAAAGAGAAAGTGCTACTCATGCCGGGAAAGGGAGACAATGGTATATTCATGTCCTCTAGGTGACAATTCTAAGCCTATTTTAATTGTTGATAATAATGTGCTTAGAAAGGATGGTAATGGTACCTCTATGGTTGCTATTGTAAAACATCCCACTACTCATACTAAGGCGTTGCCTAAGTATGTTGCTCCTAACTTGAGAGGACCTAAACTTGTTTGGGTACTATCAAAAAGTGGATGATTGATTGTAGGTACCATCGGCATTAGAAGACTTGATTCAATTGATTTCATATTGATCATCATATGTTGAGTTAAGATATAAAGCCTTAGTGCATATCCAAACCCAATGCCATGATAATTGAGTGAAGTCCAAATGTGCTACATCATACAAGTGCTATAATTTAAGTTGTTGGATGATTCATTGGATATATTTGATAACTTGCAAATAATTGAGTTGAAGCTTGCTAGTTGAATGATCATGAGCTAACCAAGGTATATCTCTTGTTGATCATTTCATTTGGGTGCATATGAGTTGATTGAATTGGATAAATATGCAATGTTGCTTGCTATAAGATGATTGAATGGATAATTGCTTAGTAATCAAGTTTGGATTGATTTGTGTTGGATAAATTCATAAGATGACTTTTAGTAAGTGGATTGAATGGATTTATGTCTTGTGAAAGTATTCAAATAAGTTGGTTTCAAGTTTGATTCATACTTGATGAAGTATAGCTCAAGTGATTGAAATCTGTCTTATATTGAAAATCTGAGCTAGCTATGATCTTAGCCATGTTTGAGTGATCAAAACTCATTGGATTGACATGAAAATTGGTATACATGCTCTAGACTTATGTTATGAAATGCCTGTAGAAATTTCATGAGAATTGGATAAGAGATGCCTCAGTTTTGGAGTGAAACTTGTCAGCTATAGTGCAAGTAGTTGTCAGCATGTAGTAGTGTTGAATAATTGAAATCTAGGTAGCAATCTAGAAGTCAAAAGAAGCTCAAATTTTTATAGCTGCCTAGATAACTAAGTGAATCACATCTATACCAAATTTCGTGGTATTTAGATTTGTACTTTGGGAGATATGCTTATTTCTTTGAAGGGTACAGAATCTGCCAGAAAAGTGACAAATGTTGGATTGATCTAGAGTCACTTTAATTGAAAGGTCCTCAAATTAAAAACATGTTTAAGAGTAATTGAGGTACCTAAGTTGGTTTTGAGATGATTTAAAAGCATGATAAGATATGAGTACAAGGCTATTTGATTGTGGAGTGTACTTTGCACACTTTTGGTACTCAAGATGAAAATCAAGATCAAACTTGAGTTAAAGATGAAGTTTAAGTTCAAGTGATGATTGGAGATCATTTGGTAGAAAGAAAAGGACTTAAACAAGTAGAAAGAAATGGTCTTAAAGAAGGAATCAATATTACTCATCATGTTAAGTCCATCACTTGGATCAATCAATCAAGTTATTTTAAGTGAGTGTCAAGAATGGTTCTTGAAGAGAGGTACACTTCTCCCTAGTGTAGGGGCTTGCCGCCTATGTGTAGGTGAACTAAGTGTGGTACTTGAAAGACTAACATGAAAGTGAGGATCCGAGAAACATTTGAGATACAGTTGAAGCAATCAAAAGGGTTGATCAAGAAAAGCAAGCAACACCCAAAAGAGAGCTAGTCATGATATTTCAAGTAGTATTCTCAAATTGATGCTCTCACGCAAGTAAAGATGAAAAGAAGAAGCAAGCCAACCACAACAAGAAAGTGCACTTGATCATAAGTGGTATTCATTTCATATGGGTGAAGAATGAGATTCAAAATGGCATCTATTGGTCTTCACCAAACTTATAATTGGACTTCACATTGATATTGGAGTAATGAATTGGAATCTATATGACTATCCTCTACTCCAACATAGCAAAGGATATCATTGTAATGTGCATGATCATTTCATCCCTTACTAGTATGCTGGTTAGTGCATATAGTACATGCTTCATAGGATCATGCATAATAGATGAAATGTTTAAATTCATAGCCTACCACTACTTGCTTGAATGATTACTTGATCTAGTGGTTAGTATATAAATTTGTTCATGAGCTAGTAAACCCAAGTACTTGATTTAATTTAGATTGCCAACAAGTGACAAGTACAACATTGGTAAGATAATCCCTTGCAAGAGGTGTGAAGAAGCTTATCATTGGTTCAAACTGGACTTGAAAGCTTAGGCAAATCAATTTAGTTCAAGTCAACCATAGAAGCTCATGATAGTGATAAGAGTATAAGCACAAGACAACAAGTGCAAATGGATATCTAGTTTGTTTGTTTCAAGTGGTATCTAGACTCAAGTATTTCATCTAGAATCTACAAGTGATGTCTAGATCAACTCACAAGTGATATCCTATAAGTGGTACTCATGAAGATAGCAAATGTTCAAGAAATGGTTTTTACTGATAAATCCAACAAGTGGTTCCATACTAGAAGATTCTTTCAAGTGGTATCACATCTACACATGGTATCAATCATGCAAGACTGATGGTTCCACAAGTGATCCTCAACTTTAAGTGATCATCAAATGAAGAATGCATCCCTCATCTACAAGAGCTCAAGTGTATCAAATGGATGACCCATGCTATCATATAGGGGGAGGTGTCCCACAAATTAATATCAAGATCAAAGATCATATGTGTGGTATCTTAAGAAGCCCTACACAAGACAAGATACAAGTGGTACAAGTTACAAGTGGTATCTTCAAGTGGTGTCATTCCAACAATCAAGTGATGTCCATAAAAATGCAAGATTCAAGCCTCAACCATCTACCCCAAATGCATACCTTTGCATCAATGAGAAGCACACCTTTTATGAAAATTGATGACAAAGGGAGGAGAGATTGTACAAAGATATGAAAGCTTTGAGATTATGGTTGTACAAGGGGGAGAGACAAGATATGAAAGCTTTGAGAGAAATTGAGAGGTTGGACATGAACATGGACAAAGAGGGAGCAACATTGAAGAAAAGAGATGGATCAAAATTCTTGGACAAGAAAAGCACACAAGTAGGGGGAGCAAGCTCATGAACCTTGATTGATTGCATTTGATATGTGCATATTCATGTGCTTGCTTGCATTGCATAAGCTCTTAAATTCAATATGCATGCTTGTGTGATGTATGCTAGTTGTAGAATTTGATTGATGAAATGAAAACTAGCATGCATAGGATGATAGCTAGACACTTGGTATGCTTTTCAAGTAATGCTAGTACCTTGGTTTTAATATTGATCTCATGAGGTATCTAGTGATTTTATTTCTAAGTGATATCTAGCTAACCATGGTGCTAAGGATGAACTTAAAGGTGCAACTCCAATTGGTATCACGCTTCAAAGATTTACTTTATACACCTTAGCATCATTTAGTAGTAATTACTCTCCCACAATTCCAATCTATGCATATGTGCGAGCTTCAAATCAAACACTCTAGCACATATGTAGGGGGAGCTAATACTACCATTTTGGGTTTGTGGTACTTGTCTAAAATCATTTACACATGGTAAAATTGCTTGGGCAAGCAACATGAATCCAAAAGAGCTTAATTTCTATATCTTTGTAGAGTTGTCATTAATTACCAAAAAGGGGGATATTGAAAGGTCCTTGTGTGGTTTTGGTAATTGAGTGACAACCTAGGTGGACTAATTGTGTTTATGTGAGATACACAGGTGATTAGTCCATAGATATATGTGTGTGAGCAAGATATGCCATGAAGGTGAAAATGGCTTGGAGATGTTGCAAAGCTCACACATGTGATGATGAAGGAGCTCATTACAAATGAGATATGACATTGAGTCATGTGATCAAGGTAGAGAAGATCAAGATATGAATTGACTTGATGGACCGGTTGCAAGCGTGAAGGGCAAGTTAGAGGCTTTGGAGCGATGGACCGTGTGGCGGTGAAGCTTAAGCAAGACTTGGTGCCGATAGACGAAGGCAACGATGAAAAACAAGTGTAGTCAAGATCGATGAACCAATATGATCATGTGATGATATGAAGTGGATCATATCATTGTTGATCATGTTGGTGCATGTGTTGCGAGATGGAATGGAATACGCAAGGCAAAGGTATAACCTAGGGCATTTCATTTCATCGATCATAGGTGTGTAGAGAAGTTTATGACTGGGTTTAGGATAGATGGCCATACTATCAAGAGGGGCAAACTTGTTTGCATATCGGTCATCTAGTGCCACTCGAGTGATCTAACTTTGCATCATCGCTAGGATTGAGTGGCGTGGCAAGTTGAGTGGCTAATCCTTTGAAAAATGAATGTGAAAATGCTAACACACATACACATGGTGGTGTACACTTGGTGGTGTTGGCATATTTATAAAGGAGATAAAGTTGGAGTTGATGTGGATTAACTCGGCGATCGAATGGAGGCGAGAAGGGTTTGAAACTCCACCGGTGGAGTGTCAGTCTGTAGAGTGCGGACAGTCCGACGGTGCCACCGGCGTCCTATACAGAAAAGACAGTGTCTCATAGAGTGGACCGGACGCTGGTCATGTGGTGACCGGACGCTGGGGTCTTGCGTCCAGTCAATGGCAGCAGAGAACGCGCAGTGTCAGTCTTCGACCGGACGCTGGCGCTGAAAGTGGACGCTAGAACGGTGCATCCAGTCAGGCTGACGTATGATGATGTAGGCGACGCAGAGAAGTTGGAGAAGGACCGAACGCTGATGCTACGTCCAATCGTGACCGATCGAACGCGTCCGGTCGTGACTGGATGCTTACTAGAAATGACCGAACACTGATGTTGGTGCGTCTGGTCACTTGAGCAGCTGCGTCCGGTCATCACTTGACCATTGAGATTGGGTGAATAGCGTTTGAAGCCGATGACACGTGGCAAGCATCGGGCGACCGGACGCTGAGGTTCTGCGTCCGGTCGATCTGACCGGAGCGTCCGGTCGTCCCAAAATTTGCCTAGTGAAGGGGTAACGGCTAGTTTAGCCCATGGGGCTATAAATAGAAGGTGGTCTTAGCCATGGCTAGGGTAGAGCACCTCGGGGGACTTTGTGTCCATGCTTGTGAGTGCTTAGGAACCCTCCATCTCACATATGCTTGATAGTGATCATCCGATTATGTGAGAAAGCGATTCTAGTGCGATTGCATCGTGAGGTTGCATCGAGTGGCACTAGGTGATCGAGTTGCAAGTCGGTGGTGCTTGTTACTCTTGGAGGTTGCCACCTCCTAGATGGCTTGGTGGTGGTCTTCGTTGAAGCCCACAAGAAGCTTGTGCGGTGCTCCGGAGAAGAGCTTTGTGAGGGGCATTGTGCTCGCCCCGCGGAAGCCAGCGAATGAGCAACTCTAGTTGAGCGTGTCATTGAGCTACCCTCACTTTTAGGGTAGGTTCTTACGGTGCCCGATGTGCGGGCTTAGGCGGGTGATGCCAATTAGCCGCCAAACCACCAAGTGAGTGGTCGACACAACGGGGACGTAGCGTGTTGGCAAGCACGTGAACCTCAGGGAGAAAATCACCGTGTCAACCTTGTTCTTCCCATTGGTTTGCAATCCCTTTACACAAGCTTGTGATTATTTTTATATATATTGTGCTTGTGTAGTTGCTCTTGTAATTAGTTAGCTTGTGTAGCTCACTAGTTACCTTCTTGCTTGTGTAGCATAGAAGTAGCTCCCTTGCAGTGGCTAATTTGGTTTGTGTAACCTTGTTGGTCACATTGCTTAGTTTGTGTAGCTACAGTATTTGCGCTCTCTAATTTGGCATTGGTTGCCCTTGTTATTGAGCATTGCTAGTGAGCTTAGTTGGCTTTATGCTTTTGCTTACTAGCATGTGTAGGAGCTCCCTCATTACTTGAAGTACTAGTGGCATAGGTTTGTGTGACCTTGCTCCTAGAATTGGTTAGGTGAGCTCTAGCTAGTCCGGCACCTTTGTTGCTTAATTAGGATCTTAGCGAGGTGCTAGAGAACATAGATAGAGGGGTGTAGTCTTGGCTATACCGATAGTTTTAATTCCACACTTGTTTCGGTTAGCCGACGCGATTAAGTTTTAGTAACGACTATTCACCCCCCCCTCTAGTCACCATCTTGACCTTACACCCTCCCATAGCCTGGCCAGATCTTCATGGTCAGGATCGATCTTCTAGATCATCAACGCTGATGGAGTCGGAGAGCTCATTGAGCTGGTGCAGATCAATACTGCGCCGATCACCCCAATCACCTGCGACTACAGATATGAACTCAGAATCGCCTTCGAGGTCGTCTTCGCCGACAATTCGCCGACCGCTCCCCCACTACCCAAGGAGGCAAATCAATAATGATGAATCTGATCGCATCCATCGATCAGGTTGGCCACAAGCTCACCGATTGCCTCTCTATTGCAGAATCGGCTCTAACAACTCCGGTCTAGCGCCGACCACCCTTCGAATTAGATCTATCGGAGGTGGATTAGGAAACTCCAGGGGTTACAACCCTACCCTTCAGGGCTCACTGGCATCGCCGCCACCTATCAAGATGCCCTAAGGGGCAACTTGCCGACCAGGTGGGAGATATCCATCCTCTCGCCTGACCAAATCAGCCGACGAGCTCTCATCGACTATTAACATGCTACACCTCGCCCGACACCCCGAAGCATCCCTCCAAACTATCATAGAGGAAAATCTAGACTCTGAGTCCGAGGGCTCTACGGAGACCGTCACCAAAACTACCACCATATAGCCTCCTTTCCCGCCCTTCTATGGAGGCGAAATTTTCAATGTCAGCGTCGACAGCCCCCCATGGCATGGGGAAACCAAGGAGGATCACGCCGCTCATGTCAACAGGAACGTCAATCGTGTGTAGCACCAAGCAAATGAGGCTACCCTTGTGCTAGCCGAGGCTGCTCACAACGATCAGCTCGACTCGCAAGGAAGGCCACGCCCACTCCAACGCAACCTCGACGACGAATTTGTCCGTGTTGACGGCCACAGTGTCTACAAGACCCCAAGCACCAACTTGGCCGTGGCCGCCAACAAGCTCGCCTAGCTCCCGCAGACATTGGAGGTCGCTAGGTCACCGCCATGCTTAAAGCGGCGCACTGTTAGGTCAACGAGATCCGCTAGGATCAGAGATCTTCCTACTCCACGAGCTCGATTCGTCGATCCGCCGTGCCGAGATCTAATCGCTGCCCCAGCCAAAGTCATTTCATCGACCAGCACCGCGACTATGGACAACCTCTCCAGGGGGAGCTAGGGGCAACTGCATCGACCACACTCGCCAACATGACCAGGAAGTCGACCAGGACGTCCGAGCGTACATCAACAATCTCTGAGACGCACGACGTCATATCGACGAACGTTGTTTCTCTCGCCACGAAGAAGAAGTACACTGCCATCAAGAATACGAGCAAGAGTTTGGTAATCCGGACTCAGCCCTCCACCCGCTCAATGTCGACAACACCGCAGATCATGATGGCGATGATCCCAAAGGGCCCCGAGCATTCACGAGGGCACTCCTAACACTCCAGTGGCGCCATGGTTTCAAAATCACTGGGGTCGAGCCCTACGAGGGACGGATGAACCCCATATAGTGGCTACAAGCTTATGCCACTGCTGTGCGCGCTGCTGGGGGAGATACTAGTATCATGGCGAACTATCTTCCCGTCATGCTCACGCCAACTGCGATGAACTAGTTCACAAGCCTCGCCCCGGGCTCCATCGGATCCTAGGGAAGAGCTAAAGAAAGTCTTCACCGACAACTACATGGCTACGTGCACTCGCTCGGGCACCAAGCACGATCTGAACCGCATCTACCAGAAGCCGTCCGAGCTCCTCCGTAGCTACATTAGACGTTTTTTTGAGATGAGGAATTCTATTCCCAACATCATAGAAGCAGAGGTCATCACCGCCTTCGTCCGAGGACTCCATCACCGTGACCTCCACTCCAAGTTCGATCGCAAGCCGCCTAAGGGGATTGGCGAGATGATTACGATCGCCGATCAGTACGCTGACGCCGAAGAGGGCGAAGTATGTTTTAACAAGGATGTGGGCAGTCATCGCCCAAATCGCCGCAGCGATGAGCGACTCGACGACTGATGCCACATCGACCGTCGCTACGATGACCGCAGTCACCATCTAGACAGTGGCCGTGATCGGCCAGAAGAGTCCAAATCTGGTCAATATCACCGCCGCCGACCAGATCACATCATCGCCGCCGTTGAAGAACCTCGCGCCAAGCGCAACTATGATGAGTACTGCAAGAAGATCCTCGAAGGCCCATGCCCTCTCCACAAAAACAGCAAGCATAAGATGGACTGCCTCGGTTTGGCTAAGGAGTTCTAGGCTAAAAAGCCGGACGACTGACAACAACGATGGAGCCTGGAGGCCGTCGACCACCTTGGGGGCAACAACAACAGCCTTCTAGGATCACGACAAAGTGGTCGCCACCATCTTCGAGGGCCTCATCGCCAGTCGAGAGCAGAAGAGATCGGAAGCTCACCGCCCGCCGGGTGCTCGACAGTCAACGCGGAAGACGCCGTCACCAACCCCTAGCTATCGCCCCTGGTCCTGAGGTCCCCATCACCTTCAGCAGGGTCTTCCCTTTGGCTTCTATTGCTCTAGTTGGTGTAAGGCTTCTATATTTGGTTGGGACTGATACCACCACAAGGCCCTAAGCTTTTGCTGTCAAGAAGGATTACAAGATGATGAGCTAGCAATGGACGGGTTTAAATCATGATGTTCAACAAGCCATCAGGCATCATGTCGTGAGGAGGTAACTGTACTTCTCAACCTCTTTGTGGACAATGGGTTGTGTGGTGTTCTCCATAACTGAGCTTGTTCGCCTATTTGTCACTTACTCCGTTGGTTTGTTCTACTTGTTTCTCCGTGCTCAGCTACATCTGGTCATAAATTGTTTCTTTGTAATAACATGAACACTACTGGTGCTGGTCTTTGCAAGACTTGTTTCTAAAGGGTTGTGTAGGTCGCACCTTCCGATATGCGGTCTTGGTAAGCCTCGACTTTCTAGGACCATATATCAAAGGTTGTATTTTTCTCTTCCTTCCAATCAAATACATACTCAGAGATGTCCACAAAAGAAGACATGTCACAACAGTGTAATACGCCAACTTCTAGTTATGACAGATCCACACCAATTAGGCCCAAATTTATTCCTCTCTCTCTCCCCTTCTTTTACCCGAAACCAACACCTATATAAGCAATGCCACAATAATGGAAACATGATTATGGCCTTATGCATAACTTTTCAAACATTTCATACCTTGATTCAGGTTGAGAGATTTGAAGTTAGAGAGCACTAAAGAGTGATCTAAACTTTGAGCACTTGTGGGTGCATCAAACAACTTCTGAAACATTTGTACTCTTAGAAGTGAAGCCTTCTAGACGCTTAGGCATCACCCCCGGGCTCCCAACATGTGATGAGCCTTAGGAATTGTGAGGGAACCGTCTGGTCTCCGGAAGGAAAAAAGATCAAACTAGTCAACTGGGAGAGATGGTTAAAAAGATTTGACTCCTTAGAGCACTTCAAACTAGATGTATGATATACTATGATGAATTTGAACTTTCCTGAATCAATTCATTGCATGTCTTGCTTTATTTTAATTCACTTTGTTTAATGATTTTCATTCGATTATATGGTTGTACATGTTTGTAAATGTAGGTGCATTATAAATCTAATGCATCGAGAGACACATCTCTAAATTTGGTGTAAGCTAGAGCTCAGTAGAGGTTAATTTCTTTTTTTGGCTATACTTTTGTGACAAAACCAGACTTTTTGGTTTGGTATCTAGTTTTGACAGATTCTAATATATGCTATGAAATTTTGATAGTTTTTAATGTATGCTACGAATTTGGGCGTCTTGATTGTTATGCCATATTGGCATATTGCTCATACACCTTCGTTTAAGGAGAAATCCTGCCATGGAAATGAACACATTTACTCCATCTGGAAACCTAGGCGTCATCAAATTTTTATTATTTTTATTATTATTATTATTATTTTTTTGTCTAGCTCATCGTTCAGAATAGATTGTGGACTTCGGACAGACTGGCACGACGAAGTTGGACGTACTGCTTGGTCTGCCAGCTGTGTAGACAAACTGCTGAGGGGGTGTTTCGTTCATACAGAAAAATTTTAGTCCATGTCCTATCGAATGTTTGGCACATGCATGAAGTATTAAATATAAACGAAAAAAATAATTAATTGCATAGATTGTGGCTAATTTGCGAGACGATTTTTTTAAGCCTAATTAGTCCATGATTTGACAATGCGGTGCTACAGTAAATATGTGCTAATGGCGGATTAATTAGGCTTAATAAATTCGTCTCGTAAATTAGTCTCCATCTGTGTAATTAGTTTTATAATTAACTCATATTTAGTTCGCCTAAATAGTATCCGAACGTCCGATGTGACATGGACTAAAATTTAGTCTGGGAAACCAAACACCCCTGAGACGGCATACCACATTCTTGTTGGGTGCTGATACACTAGGAGGATCTGGAGCCTCTGCGCGAAATGAACAGGTCAACTGAATGTGCGACTAAAAAACTGGCCAAGGAGTAGCACAGTGCAAGAATAGTGGACAAATATCACAACGGAGCAAGACATACCTCGAAAAGCGATCAAAAGTTTTACTCTTCTTATCTCTGGGTAAATTTGGAAGGAAAGAAATGACAGAAGCTTCGACGACATCCCTTATAAAGTTATAACTATCGTTAAAAGTGAAGCGACAGGCTAGGTTGCAGCAGCGGCGAAACATCTAGCGATTTTTTAGCACAAGAATAGCTTCTCTTGCATTCCCTCCCTTTTAAGGGGTGGGTACACTTTCTTCTATATCAGCCCTTGTTTAGTTCTAGGAATTTGGATTTTGGGCTACTATAGCACGTTCGTTTTTATTTGGTAAATAGTGTTCAAACATGGACTAATTAGGCTCAAAACGTTCGTCTCGTAATTTCCCACCAAACTGTGTAATTAGTTTTTCTTTTCGTCTACATTTAATGCTCCATGCACGGACCACAAACATTCGATGTGACAAGTACTATAACAACTTTTTGAAAGTTCGTGTGGAACTAAACAGGGGCTCAATTACATCAATGATATAGGTACAATCTCATGCCCGTCTGCTCAAAAAAATTATTACACCTATCGGCTGAAGCCTGCTATGATTTGAATTGACCAGGGGCTGTTTAGTAGAGATCCATCTGATTCTGATTCCTATAAAAGTTGATTGTCTGAATCACGATAGAGGATCACTTCACGGAATCAGAAGAAATTACTTTTTTCAGCTTTTAGTCTCTTAGTTTATTTAAAAAAATCACTTCATAGAATCAGCAGAAAATCACTTTTCTTCATAAAACTATTTGATAGAGCTTCTGCTGAATTCAGCAGAGAATCAGCGCCATAAGCTCTGCTCCAAAGATGAGAAAGAGAGCGTGGAAAAGCTATCTATCCTCTTGGAACAAATAAAAAGAACTAGCTTCGTGAATGAATGAAGTAGTATAAAGGAACAGAGGTGCATGTGCCCGAATTTTTTACAATTTAGCTCTTTTTTAAAAGTTTCTCACAAATAGACCGCTGGCGGAAATAATTTAAAAAATGGACCCTTAGCTCAGTGCCATTGATGCTGGCGCCGAGGTAGACGCCAGCATCTCTGGCGCCGAGCTCCTGGGCACGGTGGATGCCCTGGCAGGGAGCTCGGCGCCAACGTGAATGGTACCGAGCCTTTAATACCTATTGGGCCCGCGCCTTTCCTCTCTTCTTCTCCCTCTCTCGCCCTAGGATAGCCGAGCTGTGCCGCGCCGCCGCCGCCCTCGCCCACGCCGCGCCACCGCGCTCGCGCCGAGTCGCGTCGCGCCGCCGCCTCCGCCCTCGCCCTCGCCCGCATCGCGCCGCCGCCCGCGCCCGCGCCGCGGCAGCGCCGCCACCTGCCTCCCCGCCCCGCGCCGCGCCTCGGCGTGCAGGAGCGCCGCGAGCACGTGGCTGCGCCGCCCCTCGCCCCGCGCCGTTGCCCGCGGTTGGCTGCCGCGCCGCGCCGCCCTCCACCGCCAGCCTCGCCCCGCCTTGCCGCCGTCCAGCGCTGGCGTGCCTCCCACGCCCGTCTAGCCGGACTCGCCGCGCGCCGCCTCGGGCATCCCGCGCCCGCCGCACACCATCGCTGTTGTCGGTCGTGCCACCACTGACCCCGCCACCTGCAGCGGTCGGCCGTGCCACCGCCGGTCTGGATCGTTGGCCTCACCCAAGCCCATCGTCCGCTGTGACTCCTTCGACGTCCACGGAGCAGTCGTTGGAAAGGTAAAAATTATGAATATGCAATGTACCTACTTAGTTGGTATTTGTTATTTACTAGTTAATGTGATGACACAGGTAATTAATTTAGTTAGTGATCTAGTGTCGGGGACCTAATACCGGGTACCCAACGAGGTGGGACTAATAACCTTCGAACGTTGACGCTTCCGGTCAAACAAGAACACTACTACGCTTCTTGCCCAAATGACGGAAGATTGGTTCCGCCTCGCCCGACCCCCAAGGGCTGGCTCCGCCTCGCTCGACCCCCGAGGGCCGGCACCGCCTCGCCCGGTGACCAAGGACGGGCACCGCCTCGCCTGACGTCTAAGGACAAGCTCCACCTCGCCCGATGGCTGAGGGCTGGCTCCGCCTTGCCCGACGTCCGAGGGTGGGCTCCGCCTCGCCCGACGGCCGAGGGCAGACCTCGCCTCGCCCAACAAGTACACCCTGCGCCTTCATAAGGATGAGCACAGGGTACAACATGACATTCAAGTCAAACATAGCACCAAGGACCATGCCCTACGCCACGGCAAAAAAAGTACCGCTAGGGTACGATGGGATGGGCGCTTTAAACCATTCCGGCATTGCAGAGTCCGAACAGTATTGTAGGCACCGCCTTCAGCCCTCAGACATGGAACCTAACATAGACATATGACAACCACTACAGTCCAGGAAGAGACTCGTGCCCTCTACAATGACGGATGTACTGTCACCGCGCTATGGTACGAAAAGAGCGGCGCCCGCTCGATGACCCCTTGGGCCCACCACTTCTATCGGAGCACTCGCTTCAGCCTCTGGACACCCTCTCCAATCGGAAGGCCTAGCCTAAAGCGCTACTTCTGACTCCGACCACGTGTCCCTCCGACCGAGGCTTGTAGGAACCCTGCTCACTGCTCTTCTCCGACCGGTGTACTCAGAGCCGACTAGAGCCATCGGACTAGGGACGCCCGCTCGGTAGGGATCAGAAGACATGCGGAGAAAGGCAAGACAAGGCTCACAAGTCAAAACCACTGTACCAGGGGCCATACCCTGCACGGAGCAGTACTCTGCAGCCACCCTGACTTTCTACAGTGACATCAACAGTGTTGTAGGCGCCCACCATTATCTGGTACCCGCCAGTGTGGGCAACAAGGCTCGGTAGGCATGGACAACAAGGCTTGGTAGCATACGCACCCTTTCCCTCTCACTTGTAAAGCCGTCCCCTTCATCTATAAAAGGGAGTGCGCTTTCTCCAACAAAGGGGACCCGACTCTTGACGGAGAGGTTGAGAACACACAACGCTTCACACACAACTGAGCAGCGACCAAGCTCTCAACGACCTTTTCGATCATTCCATCAGAGACTTGGGACTCGTCCCTCTCTCGACTGTTTGTACCCCTACTATGAACCATTTTTGGTATTAATGACACGAGTAGCAGCAGCAAACTAGACATAGGGACATTTAGCCCGAACCAGTATAAACCTCGTGTCCTTTAGTGCACCATCTGGGCGTAACATGCAATAATCATAATTTACTAGCCGGTGTCTGTTCGAAACACCGACAGTTGGCGCGCCAGGTAGGGGGCCTTTGCGCGTTCCAAAATAGGCCTCGGATGGCCAACCATGCAATTAGCTGGGTCCTGGGTGCACACGTGCGTTTCGGTGACCTAGACTTCATTGTCACACTAGGAGGAGAGTTGGCGCTGGCCCACATGGCCGTCCAGTCTCTCCCCTCCACCAACTTTAGCTACCAGAGGCTTGAGGGCCAGCCCAGTGTCTCCCTTGGACCCCAGCTATCTAGGGAGGCCCTGCACCACATCACCCTCTCTCTGGAACGCTCCACTCGGTGTGCCTCGACGGCATTTTCGTTCGGTCTCTGCTACGCCGCAGCAACCATAAGCCACCTTGTGGCCCAGCGCGCGATCCCATTTCCCGCGAACAACGAGTTTGTGGGGATGATCAAAAGCGTCACTGAATCCCTCCATGGCCTCCTCGCAGAAGGCCCAGGGTCGGACCCTGGTTCTAACTCTAGTAGGGGGAGCCATCATCCCTCCCGAGAATGCTTCATGGCGCAAACCTCCGAGGGACACGTCGAAAGCATCTCCGAGGAGGAGGTCACCCCGGCAGGCAACCTCGGTGATGGAGCCAAAGGGGGAGAAGCGGTCCCACCTCATGTAGGGGTGGAGCAACTGAAAGCCCGAAAGTGGGAAATAGACGAAGCCGGACAACAGCTTGTTCAGGAGTACGAGAAGATCGACGAGGAGATCAGGCGCCGCGAAGATGGAGGGCACACACATGCCATGGCCCATGACGTGAACCAAAGGACCATCGCCGATGATGAAACCCTTCCCCGCTTTGCTCGTGCAAGCCAAAACATCGCCGCCACGATGGCCCTGCTTCATGGCCTTCTAGAGGCCACAACGCCTGAGGATCGTTGGGTCCACCATGAGATTCGCACGCTACTTGAGCGTGTGGCAGTGCAGTAGGCAGAGAGCTCGATGTCTCGGCGACACGAGCCCAATGCTAGCTAGCATACCCCCTTGGTGTGCCCCGCCAGGGATGCGTTAGTCCACCAGGCGCCACAAGGCAACGGGCAGCGCACTGCAATCCCGGTGCATCAACGTCTCGGCCACAACCGCACGCAGCACCCTCGACTCCCGCAGACGCGCTTACAGTGACCCAAGGGAAGGAGCCTGCCATGGCTATCATCCTCGATGCGGTGGATGCTACGACAGTGGCGAGGACCAAAGCCTGAGCCCCGGCCTGCTAGGCCCTTTGGCCTTCGGCCATCACATCCTCAATGCTGCGTTCCCACCAAGGTATCGACCACCTACCAACATCCCTAAGTACTCTGGGGAGACAAACCCCGAACTTTGGCTTGAAGACTATCAGCTTGCCTATCAAGCCAGTGGTGCGGATAATGACAACTTCATTATCCGCGACCTTCCACTGTTCCTCGCTGATTCGGCACGAGCGTGGTTGGAGCACCTTCCGTCCGATGCCATCCAAGGTTAGGCAGACCTAAGGGAGATCTTTGTGGGGAACTTCCAGGGCATGTACAAACATCCTAGGAACCCCTGGGACCTCAAGAACTATCACCAGAAGGCTGGTGAAACCCTCTACGGGTACATCCGGTGCTTCTCCCGATAGTGCAACGAGCTCCCTAATGTCGCCGATGCCGATGTGATAGGAGCCTTCCTATCCGGGACAACCTGTGAGTCTTTAGTTCACAAGCTGGGATGTAAGGGCCCAAGGACCACCAAGGAACTCCTAGACATCGCCACCAGCCACGCCTCAGGAGAGGAGGCGGTCGGAGCAATCTTCGACTATTCCAACGCCAAGGCAAGGCAGGACGAGGGTGCCAGCGAAGGCACCTCCAATCGTTCCGCCAGAAGGAAAAATAAGAAGCAATGGCACGAGGACCCACTTGTGGCTGCTGCTGACCGCAAGGGTGGTCACAAGCCCATGGAGGGCGCTCCGAACCACTTTGAGAAAATGCTCGAGGGGCCATGCCCGAACCATGCCTTCCCCATAAAGCATCTACTCAAGGACTGTGGCCTCAAGCGGAAGTTCTTGGCTAAAAGTGCCAACAAGGGGGAGCAGGGGAAGGAACCTGCCCCCACTACCGACGACGCCGAGGAGAAGGATGATGGCTTTCCAACACCGGACGGCTGCCTCATGATCTTCAAAGGATCAATGGTCTATGACTCCAAACGTCATCAGAAGGTCGCACACCGCCAAGTCTACACGGCCCAGCCGGCCACACCTCTCTTCCTCTAGTGGTCGGAGTACGCCATAACCTTCGATCGGACCGACCATCCGAATGCCATCCCGCATCTGGGAAGGTATCTGTTTGTCGTCGACCCGATCGTCAGCCCAAAGCACCTCACCAAAGTTCTGATGGACGGAGGCAGCGGCCTCAACATCATGTACGCAAAGACGCTCAACGTAATGGGCATCGACCGAACGCACCTCTGCCCGATCTGAGCGCCTTTCCACAGCGTCGTCCTTGGAAAGCAGGCCACAACACTCGAATAGATCGATCTGCCCATTACCTTTGGGGATCAGTCCAATTACAGGACTGAGACCCTCACCTTCGATGTAGTAGGGTTCCCTAGAACCTTCCACACCATCTTGGGATGACCATGCTATGCGAAGTTCATGGCCGTCCCCAACTACACATACCTCAAGCTGAAGATGCCGGGCCCACATGGGGTCATCACCGTCGGCACCTCTTTCCAGCGGGCCTACGAGTGCGAAGTTGAGTGCTACGGCCATGCCACAGCAATCGTCACCTCCGAGGAACTCGCCGCCCTCAGGGAGGAGGTCATCGAAGAAGCACCCGACGCAAAGAAATTGACCGGGTCATTCAAATCGGTAGAGGGCTCCAAAGAGGTCCTCATAGACCCCAGCAGCTCCGAGGGTAAAATGGTATGCATAGGTACCGCACTCTCCTCCGAATAGTAAAGCGCGCTCATCGACTTCCTCCGCGACAACAAAGACATCTTTGCGTGGAAACCCTCGGATATGCCAGGTATCCCGAGGGAGGTCGCCGAGCATACCTTGAAAATCCACCCAGGCTCCAAGCCGGTGAAGCAACGCCTACGCCGCTTTGACGAGGAAAAGCGCAGGGCCATCGGTGAAGAGATAGCAAAACTACTTGCCACCGGATTCATCAGGGAAGTACACCACCCAGAGTGGTTAGCAAACCCCGTTCTTATACAAAAAAGAACAGGAAATGGAGGATGTGTGTCGACTACACAGGTCTCAACAAGGCGTGCCCAAAAGACCCATTTCCTTTACCACGCATCAACCAAATAGTCGATTCCACCTCAGGGTGCGAAACCCTATGCATCCTTGACACGTACTCTAGCTCCCACCAAATCACGATGAAAGAATCTGACCAACTCGCGACATCTTTTATCACCCCCTTCGGATCATTCTTCTACGTCTCAATGTCGTTTGGTCTAAAAACGCTGGGGCCACTTACCAACGCTATATGCTCAATTGCTTTAGGGACCTCATCGAGCGGACTATTGAGGCCTATGTCGACGACATCGTAGTTAAGTCCAAACGGGCTGACCGCCTTGTCGCCGATCTTGAGCAAACCTTTGCGAAACTCCGGGCAAATTGCATCAAACTCAATCCTAAGAAATGTGTTTTCAAGGTCCCGAGGGGCATGCTGCTCGGCTTCATCATCTCCAAGCGTGGCATCAAAGCCAACCCAGAGAAAATCTCAGCCATCACAAGGATGGGTCCAATCCAGAACATAAAGGGGGTTCAACGGGTCACAGGGTGCCTCGCCACCCTCAGCCGATTCATCTCACGCCTCAGCGAACGAGGACTCCCCCTTTATCAACTCCTGAAGAAAGCCGACTGCTTCGAGTGGACAGCCGAGGCCCAGGAGGTGCTTGACATGGTCAAGCTACTTCTAACAAAACCCCCGGTCCTAGTTCCTCTAAGCGACAGAGAATCCCTCCTGCTATACATAGCGGCCACCATGTAAGTGGTCAGCACTGCCCTAGTAGTAGAACGGGAAGAAGAGGGGCACTCCCTCAAGGTACAACGACCGGTGTACTTCATTAGTGAGGTACTATCTGACTCCAAAACCCACTACTCCCAAATCCAAAAGCTCCTATACGTCGTCCTCATCACCAAAAGGAAGCTACGCCATTCCTTTGAGTCACACCCTATGATAGTAGTGACGTCGTTCCCCCTTGGTGAGGTTGTCCATAGCTAGGATGCCACAGGAAGAACCACAAAAGTGGGCACTCGAGCTGATGGATCAAGGCATCGCGTATGCCCCCTGAATGGAGATCAAGTCCTAGGTGCTGGCTGACTTCATTACGGAGTGGACCAAGGTCCAGATGCCACCAGCGGTCATTGATCAAGAGTGCTGGATGATGTACTTCGATGGGTCGCTGATGAAGAAGGGCGCTAGCGTAGGGCGGGTCTTCGTATCACCCCTCGGGGTCCGCATGAGGTACATGGTTCGGCTCCATTTTCCCTCATCAAATAACGTGGCCGAATACGATGCACTCGTCAATGGCTTACGCATCGCCATAGAGCTAGGCATCCGACGCCTTGACATTTGGGGTGACTCTCAATTGGTCGTTAACCAAGTCATGAAGGAGTCCAGCAGCCATGACACCAAGATGGCTGCGTAATGCCAAGAAGTCTGACGGCTGGAGGATAAGTTCGACGACCTCAAACTTAATCACGTCTCGAGGTGCCTCAATGAGGCGGCCGACGCACTCGCAAAGGGCCGCGTCCGGTTGAGAGCCAGTGCCAATGGGCATCTTCACTAGCGACCAACACAAACCCTCAGTGCGCTACAAAGGGTCGGAAACAGGCCGAGGATGGCCCATCTGATGTAGCCCTAAGGGCTGACCCACTGACTTCTCCGTCTGACCCTGAGGTCATGGAGCTTGAAGAGGACCCGGCTGTAGAGCCTGACCCTTCAGACGACTGGAGAATGCCCTACCTCGACTACCTCCTCCATGACACCACTACCAACGGACAAGACAGAAGCTCGATGGCTCACACGTCATGCCAAGTCTTCGTTCTTGTAGAGGGCGAACTCTACAGACGAGCCACACCGAGATCCTGTAGCTCTACATCCTCGATGAATAGGGAAGACTTTTGCTGAGCGACATCCACAGTGGGGTCTACGGTCACCATGCCACGCCAAGGACCTTGGTTAGAAACGCATTCCGATAGGGCTTCTACTAGCCCATTGCAGTAACCGACGCTGAGCAAATTGTACGCACCTGCGAAGGGTGTCAGTACTATGCTCGGTAGACTCACCTCCCGGCCTAGGCACTCTAGATGATCCCCATCAGGTGGCCCTTCGTGGTCTGGGGGCTCAACCTAGTTGGGCCACTCAAAAAGGTGTCTAGGGGCTTCACCCACCTGCTTGTCACCATAGACAAGTTTACGAAATGGATCGAAGCTTGACCGATCTCCATGATCAAATCCAAGCAAGCTGTACTGTTCTTCCTCGACATCATCCATCGCTTTGGAGTACCTGAACTCCATCATCATAGATAATGGCACGCAGTTCATTGGTAGGAAATTCATTCGATTCTACGATGAACAACACATCCGGATCGTTTGGGCGGCCATCGCGCACCCTCGGACGAACGGGCAGGTTGAGCGCGCAAACGACATGCTCCTACAGGGCCGCAAGCCTAGGATCTTCAACCGTTTGAACAAGTTCAGCGCGCGCTGGGTCACCAAGCTCCCGGCGGTGCTCTGGAGCATAAGGACAACTCCTAGCCGGGCCACTGGCTACACACCTTTCTTCATGGTCTTCGGTTCCGAGGCCGTTCTCCCAATGGACCTTGACTACGGAGCGCCAAGAATCAGAGCATACGATGAACAGGGGGCCGAGGCATCCCACCAAGACACCATGGACCAGCTAGACGAAGCCCGCGACATCGCCCTCCTCTGTTCGGCCAAGTACCAGCAGGCGTTGCGATGGTACCACAGCCGACGGGTGCGGGACTGAGCCTTCAACATCGGGGACCTTGTCCTCCGCCTCATGCAGAGCAACAAGGACCGCCATAAGCTCTCCCCACCCTAGAAGGGGTCATACGTCATCACGGAAGTACTCCGCCCAGGCGCCTACAAGTTGAAAACCATCAATGGCGAGGTCTTCACCAACGCCTAGAACATCGAGCAGCTATGTTGTTTTTATCCTTAAATAAATGCATACTTCTTCTTATCAGTTCTTGTCTTTACAAATCCCCAATCTTTAGTGACATCCGACCCCTGCAAATTGCGAGGGGTCGGACTTCACTCGGGGAGTGATACAAATGATACAAGTACGTTTATCTTGCAAACACTTCCTGTGTTACCTTTGCAAACATTCTCTAAGTTTTCCACTCTTCCCGTAACAAGTCCTAAGGGCTAGGATTTCAGGAGCAAATTCTAACTACAACTGGTAGGGCTACGGGAAACCCACGCCCCAGCGGATACGACTTCTTTGCTCACCAGCGTAATCAGAATTAGTTCACCCACACTCCTAGTTTTTTGCAACTTGAGCCATGGGAAGGGTCGGAGGGCACCGAAACCTCTTCTACAAAAAGAGGAAGCTGAAAAGTTGTTTGCCGTAACAAAAGATGAAAATTTGTTCATTTTTGCACAAATTCACCACTTACAAAGTGATTTCACCACAAAAGGACTAATGTACTCTTAAAATTCAAAGGATTGTTCACTCGGGGGCTCCCCCACAAACTTATTCAATTACAGTTTCTACCTAGCTTTGCTACGAGTACTACTGCCGTTGCCGTGCCACGCTCTTCATTGGCAATGTCCGGGCATGTACATGGGCTAGTTCATCTACTGTGGCCGCCGCACAACGCTCTCCACCGGCGACGTCCTACCGCTCGACGGGATCCTCGAAAGCGCCATCATCTGCAACATCGAGCACCACGCCGGTGATTGCGGTGCCCCTCCGCCGGGGTGCCTAGGGACTATGCCATCGTCATTAGCCACAACCCCGACAATGGCATATGGGTAGGGGCACCTCCTGCAGAAGGAAGGCCACAACACACGACGGCAAAACTGATGACATTCGGCACCCTCCAACGCTCCTCCTCCTTCGGCAGCAGCGACCCCTCCTCAGCATAGGCGACCCGCACCATCTCATCTACGTTGGATGACCTCTAGCTCGATATCACGCTCTAGATTCACAAGCAGACCTGTGAGTTTTTCTCTCCCTGGCATTACCCTCTCTTACTTAGGAACCGATGCATTCAGTGGAAAGGAAGGAGAAGAGGTGGTGGCTCAGAGGCTGGCAAGGAGGTGGGACGAGAACTCCTCTTCCCCCTATTTAAAGAAGGGGCTTAGCAGCTAAGGAAAGGCGAAAGGTTGGGACGAAAAACTCTCTACCTTCCCCTATTCAATGCAAATGCGAAATCAATACTGACAGAAATCTAAGGGGACGCGATGGAGCTGGAGGGACGCGCTCTGGTCGACAAGACGTCGCCTGGTCAGACAGAACGTCGCTTGGGCGTGGCCCGCCACTAATGCGCCCCAGGCATAAGAATCGGGGCACGCTCGCATGTAGGCAACTCTCTGCTTCCCCAGGTAGGACTGTGGAATGACCCAACGATGGAACCCCCCTCCAGGGGGAGCCCAACGGGCTGCCTGGGTCGATCGAGCGGCCCATGCAAAACAACGAACGAACGACCATTGAAAGATAAGCACCTCTGTTTACTTACTTTGAGTGTTAATTTCTTTACCGAGCCTCTGACCCCAGCCACAGCAGAGGCACAGACATTGCTTAGGGGCTACCGAGGGTGTCTATCGCCCTCTTCGCCCGACCCCTCCTTACGTTTAAAACCGGAAGCGCGGTGTGTGGGTATAAAACTTTGAATACAACTGGACGAACTGCCAGACCCTACGCCTTGACGGCTATGGTGTCTTTTGTTCACCAGCATAAATCGAACTCATAGTTCCCCGCACCGCAAGCCTCGGCTCCCGCCTTCCTGAGAAGGGTTTGGACGGGTCTCCCTGTAGAACCTCCTTTAGGGAGAAGTAGTCAGGTCGACTAAAATCAATCGAGCAGCTTGGATCGCCGCCGAGAGACAGGAAACAAAAAATAGCGACTCTTACGCAGGTTGCACCGACCTCATTGCAAACATCGGGTCCAAACCCCACACGAACACATCTGGTTGGAGCTTTCCATCACTCATATCACCAAGGTAACATTACCAAACCCCACTTTCATTTCAATTAAGTGGTCCACTAAATCCATACATCCAAACATTGCATATGCAAATCTCTGCATCTCAACGCTTCATGTCGCGTCACGAAGCAGCAACCGCCTCATTCAATATGAGCGGCGACCGACCGAGGCTCGAAGGCTGGCCCATGAAGGGGTCGAGGCCACCTTGCGTCAAACAGAGCCAAGGGAGAAAAACAGAGACAAGCCCCAGTGGCCTTACCCGACCCCGCTTAGAGGCGGATAGGGACGTCTCGACCTTTCTCGTTCAATTCTAGGCCCGAGCCAAACCCATAGAATCTTCATTGAGGAGAGGCCAATGGGCCACCTGAGCATATCAAACGGCTCGAGCATCTGCCGGGAGGCGGGTTAAGAAGTAGTGAAATGCCACATGAGGGCTCTACCAACCCCATCAGCGAATGATGGACTCGGATTTCACACGAACATACCCAATAGCGAGCTCATTGAGCATGACACTCGAGCCATCGAGGCAAGTGTCGTCAGCTCAGCCCCTCCAATTGTAGAAACCGAGGATGGGGTAACGTGTGAAAACACAGCCAACCCCTATCAGACCCTAAAGGGCTTGGGGTCTCGAGCTAGATCAAGAGACCAAGGTTCTATGACTGATCCGCGAAGGGTCCGAAGCCACCCCACATCGAACAAGAGCTAGGGGAGAAAATACAGATGAGCCTCGACGGCCTTTGCCCAACCCGTATTAAGGCGGATAGGGTCATCTCAACCTTCTACTTCAATCCAGCCCCTAGCTGAGCTCATAGAAACCCCATTGAGGGGGAATATATTGGAAGGCGGGGCAAGGAGCAACGGAATGCCACCCGAGGGCTTTGCCGACTCTGTCGCAAAGCAATGGGATCGGATTCCACCCGAACATCCCTATTGGCAAGCTCATGAAGCATGTCACTCAAGCCATCAAAGCAAGTGATGTCGCCTTAACCCCTCTAGTTGCGAAAAATCGCTGATGGGGCAACAGTCACAAAACGAGCCGGCCCTTGACCGAATCCCCACCACACGCGGGGCTCGGGGAAGGCCAGACCAGCAATGAGACTAAACGTACGGTCACACAACGATCGCCAAGCAAGGGGAACATGCGAATACAAAACATAAGTTCGCTTCCCTCGCTCTGGTCTCCAGTAACATCTGACCCCAACAACCACAAGGGGTCTGATCTCACTCGAGGGCTGATAAAGGTACAGGTACCTCCCTTCTTTTTTCAAAAAAGTCATTACAGCAGACCTCTTCCTCGCACCAAGACTGGCGGCGAAGTTTGGAGGAATAGATTAGTAAGACCGCAAAAGGCCCATGCCCAGACGGCTATAGTAATTTTGCTCACCATCACAATCAAACAGAATGGTCGATCGTGTAAATCTTTTTTCATTACAAAAAGGGAAGAAGGTAAGATCAAACAAACAAAACAAAATTGCAAAACAAAAGCCACGAATCTGTTTTCAAACACAAAAGAACCGACACTTGTTCACATATTACGGATAAATGTTTATCAAACTGATTCAACTAACTACTCTCACGGAGGGAGAACCGTTTCTTTCAGCCTATTCGCTAGGTTCTGCACAAGGGGAGTCACCACCCTCTCCATCTCATCTAGCTCAGCATCTTCATAGATAGGCATGAAGCCTTGGCTCATTACCTCCAAGTTGATCTCCCGATCATAATGGGAATGGGCAACGATGAAGGCCTGGGTGATCCTGGCGTGAAAGACGTCCTCCTCAAGTTGGCCAACCTGCGTCATGATACCCATGGCACGAGCCATGAGCAAGCTAGTTCCTTCTGGCTACACCACCCTTAGGGCATTGGTGACCACCCCAACAGCTGCTTGCAGAAGGTCGTGCTCGTCGCTCTCGGTCTGAAGGATCCCTCGCACTTCAGCGAGCTCCTTGACCAGACCGGCCGAGACACTCTCGGCGTCCAACCTTCGGCTCACCGTGGCTCCAAGATCCGCCCGGAGGGATTTGACCACCTGATGCACCTCGTCGTGCTCTCAAACGGCCCGGTCGTGCTCCTCGCGGGCCGTGCCGTGCTCTGACCAAAGTCTTTCTTCGATTCAGCGTAGCTCATCCTGCTCCCCGCGCAATTGGGCAATCACCTTGGCGTCCCAGTCTGCCCTCTACTGCAAGGCCGTGGACCTATCCTCGGCCTTCCACCTGAGACCCCGTTTTGTCTCTAGCTCAGCCAGGACCTTGACGGCCCGCTCACTAGCCGCGGCATCCTTCTAGAGTAGATCATCCCGCTCCTTTTGGATCCTAGCGGCCTCCTCCTCATCCAGCTTCACCCATGTCGACAAGTCCTCGAACATCCCATGGACCTCCTCCATGTCCCGACGCGCCTCGGTCTCCCGTTGCTAGGCGGCAGCAAGCTGCGCGCCCATATCCCCTCATAGCCGAGCCTCCTCGGTAAGGTGGTCCCATTTTGCCTTTTGCTCATGGTGGAACCAGGACTTGTTCTGGCTATGAGCAACGATACACAGAAAAGAAAGACCGGTATCAAAAATACGAAAACACAAAAATGCGTGAAGAAAGAAGAAAACAAGGGAGAAGATCAAGCGGATACCTAGCTAGTAGGAACGAGGATTTCGTGCAAGGCACCACTGGCCTGGTTCAAGGCATTCATCACAGCCGAGAACCCAATGTCAAGATTTTCCCACTCCAAGCTCTCGGTAGTATCGTCAATCGAGAAAAGGGCTGATGTTGGATCCTCAGCGGCCATCCACTAGAGCAGCGGCTCCCCCCACGTGGGGGAGCGGCTGCCCCCCGACAACAAGGCTGGGGGTGACCTCCTGCAGGTCCTCTCCACCACCTCCATGACACCCAAAGACCTTCTGGCCGTGTCCTCCTCCATTCGGCCTGCCTCGGGCACCGCAGCCTGGGCCACCGGTGATGCGGATCACGCTGCTCCCTCGGACACCACTATGGCTACGTCTGACTATGCCTGGCTCGTCGGGGTTGGGGACCCTCCAGCCGCTTCCTCATCTGCCCAGCCCATGTCGAGCGCCGTCTCTTGGGCCGCCAGAGGCACAGATTGCACCGCCGCCTCCGACGCCACCATGGCCGTGTCCGGCTGTTCCTGGCTTGACACGATCACGGCCACCCCCACCGGTGACATCGGACCCCCGGTTGGTGGTGCCGCACTTGCCATGGAAGACACCGCCCACTCGGCAACCACCGAGGGCGCAGGCACCACCAAGGGCGCCACTGGATCAGCTAACGAGGCCATAGCATCAGCGCCACTCCTGCCCAAAATGAGAGCGACGTTGGGCAGCGCCATCTGTCCCGCCTGAAGGGCAAGGCTCTTTTTGGGCGCCGGCCCTAGAGGGTGGCCCCATTGCAAGAATCTACAAAAAGTAAAAAGGCATAAGGTCAGAACAGAAAAATAAAAAGGAAAAAACAAGAGGAATCGGTGATATACTCTGGAGCTTTCAGGCGGCGGGTATGTTTTGGGGACGAACCCTTGGACCCCTGCTCCAACTCATGTGGGCAAGACTGTTTCGAGCCTGCCCCCTGCTCCAAGGTAGGGGGGCTCGTCTCCCTTGTCTCCAAGGGTGCGATGACAGGGCCGCTCCCCTCCATCAGCTCATGGGGCACGGCAATAGGACCGCTCCCCTCCATCGGCTCATGGGGCACGATGACAGGGCCGCTCCCCTCCATCGGCTCATGGGGCATGGCGATAGGGCCACCCTCCTCCATCAGCTCATGGGGCGTGGCATCGGAGCCATCCCCCTCCATCAGCACCTCAAGGGCGGCCACAGATCTGTCCCCTCCCATCCACTGATCCCCCATCGGCACCCCGAGGGTGACAGTAGATCCACCGGCTCCCATTGGACCCAGGGGCAGGCCCGGCTCCACCATCCTCGTGGACTCGCTTCCCCCTACATGGAACATGAAGGGCCCCTACATAGACAATGAGTCCTCGTCCTCTAGGTCACCCCAGTCCACGTCGGCTGCTACCTCGTCAGATTCATCGTCATCATCATCATCTTCACTACCAGTCCCCTCTCCTTGATCTCGAGCTTGCTGCTTCTGTATCGCCTTTTTCTTCACGAGCTCCCTCGTCTTCTTGTCCCAACCGGCCATGGCACGATTCGCTACCATTCAGGTTGGGTCCATCGGAAGTGGAGCTGGGCTGTCCTTGAAGAACAGTCCCCCTGGCTGGTCCCGCTATCCCGAGGTTAGCATCAGGGGGTTGGAAATTCAAGTGAAAAGAAAAGCAAGGGGAAAGGAAACTTACGAAGTCAACAAACCCTGGTTCTAGCCGCATTGGGGGATGCCTCGGCACCGGATACATGAAGTCAAGGATGGCGCCAACGGAGTCCTTCGTAGGCTCCATCACCTCCTTGATGCGCTATGCCACTTTAGAGGGAGGGAGCGCTTCATCGGCAAGCACCATCCCTTCGAACGATGCTCCGGGCACCATCTGATATAGGGGAAGCGCGCGCCATCAGTGGCACGACCCTCCTCGCATGGTAGGCACCGATAATCCCCGATCCCTTCACGCCCCTGTCCTTCAGAGTTCAGAGGGCGGCAAGAAGGTTGTTGAGGTGCTTCTTTTCCTTGCCCATGACACCCCACCCCCATGACCCCGAGGTCTC
Source organism: Miscanthus floridulus (assembly GCF_019320115.1). Taxonomy (NCBI): domain Eukaryota; kingdom Viridiplantae; phylum Streptophyta; class Magnoliopsida; order Poales; family Poaceae; genus Miscanthus; species Miscanthus floridulus. Next base: position 92,738,930 of record NC_089596.1, on the reverse strand, counting down.
CATGATGTAGCGCCCGGTGAAAGCTGGCAAGGGGATGGCGGCGTCATTCTTGACATAGAACCATTACGAATGCCACCCCTTATTGGAGGTGGATAGACACATTAGCAGGTACGCTCCAGCCTGGTTGCTGCAGAGGTGGATGCCGACGCACCCCACCGACGCGTGCAGCTCTTGCTTCCCGGCCTGCCTCTTTAGAAGATTGACGGCGAAGAGATACCGCCATAGGTCAAAGTGGGGACTAATCCCTAAGAACCCCTCGCACAGGGTGACGAACGCCGCAATGTGCTGGATCCCATTGGGGGTAGGTGCTAAAGCTCCACCTGATAGTAGTCCAGCAGTCCCTGAAGGAATTGATGGGTGGGCATGGAGAATCCCCACTCGTGGAAGTGGACGAAAGACATGACATACCCTTCGAGCATCTGCGGCTCATCCTCTTCACCGGGCAGCCGCCACTCCTCGACGGCGGTCAACAGGTGAAGGAGGCCTCGGTGGACAAGGCCCTCTAGGCGCTGAGGGGAGATGTTGGATATGTACCCTGGGTCCATTACGATGGCGGGAGTAGCATGAGGAAGAAGGCAGTAGCGAGTTTGATGGTGGGAGCAGTGCGTGTGTCAGAGGCTCTGGCGATTGGTGGTGGAGGTTGGCGATGCAAAGGTGAAAAGGCGGAGTACGGAACCCTAGGGGTGAACCCCGTGATTTTATAGGGGCGACAGATGCGAGAAGCGTAACCGTCCACCTCGATCTTCGAGCCCGCCATGACATGCTGCCACGTCACGTCGCAGGATACATGCCCACGATCCCTATCCTTTCCCACAAAAATCGCCCCGGATGTTTCACCTTCCTGAACGAATCAGACTCTCCCCCTGCGGAGGAGATACGGGCCGGAAGATCTCTTTGCCGGCCTAGGAGGGCCTAGAAAGCCCAAGGGTTGGCTCGACGGTCTCAATGGCCATCCCGACGAGGGACGGGGCCACGGGCGACTAGGACCCAGGTACACGAACATCAGTAGGGGGTCTCGATCCACAATCGAGTCCCAGCCAGGCTGACCCTAGACGAAATCCCCACGAACGGGATATCAGGGTCCCCTTAAGACTCTCCAACTGACAAAAACCAAATCCCACAACCTTACCCACGAAGGATTCAAAAATACCCCCCGAGCGATTCTATCCGAATCACCCGGGGGCTCGGGTTCTACACCCGACGGGTACGCTCGCGCGCACACTCTGGCGAATCGAAATACCCTCCGAGCGATTCTATTCGAATCACCCAGGGGCTTAGGGGCTACTATCGGGGACCTAATACCGGGGTACCCAACGAGGTGGGACTAATAACCTTCGAATGTTGATGCTTCCGATCAGACAAGAACACTACTACGCTTCTTGCTCGAACGATGGAAGATTGGTTCCGCCTCGCTCGACCCCTAAGGGCTGGCTCTGCCTCGCCCAACCCCCGAGGGCTGGCTCCGCCTTGTCTGACCCCCGAGGGCTGGCACCGCCTCACCCGATGACCGGGGATGGGCTCCGCCTCGCTCGAGGTCTAAGGACAGGCTCCACCTCACCTGATGGCTGGGGGACGGCTCCACCTCGCCCGATGGTTGAGGACCGGCTCTACCTTGCTCGATGTCCGAGGGTGGGCTCTGCCTCACCCAACGGCTGAGGGCAGACCCTGCCTCACCCAACAAGTACACCCTGCACCTTCATAAGGATGAGCATAGGGTACGACATGACATTTGAGTCAAACGCAGCACCAAGGACCATGCCCTGCGCCGCAGCAGGAAAAGTACCGCTTGGGTTAGACAGGATGGGTGCTTTAGACCATTCTGGCATTGCAGAGTCCGAACAGTATTGTAGGCGCCGCCTTTAGCCCTCAGACACGAAACATGGCAGAGACATACGACAACCACTATGGTCCAGGAAGAGACTCACGCCCTCTACAATGACGGATGTACTATCGTCCGAAAGGAGCGGCGCCCGCTAGACGACCCCTTAGGCCCACCACTTTGATCGGAGCACTCGCTTTGGCCTCCGGACACCCTCCCCGATTGAAAGGCCTAGCCCAAAGCGCTACTTCCGACTCCGACCCTGTGTCCCTCCGACCAGGGCTCGTAGGAACCCTGTTCACCGCTCTTCTCCGATCGGCGCACTCAGAGCCGACTGGTGTCATCCGACCGGGGACGCCCGCTCGGTAGGAACCAGAAGACGTGTGGAGAAAGGCAAGGCAAGGCTCACAAGTCAAAACCACTATACCAGGGGCCATACCCTGCACAGAGCAGTGCTCTGCAGCCACCCTGACTTTCTACAGTGACATCAATAGTGTTATAGGCGCCCACCATTATCTGGTACCCGTCGGTGTGGGCAACAAGGCTCGATAGGCGTGGACAACAAGGCTCGGTAGCATATGCACCCTTTCCCTCTCACTTGTAAAGTCATCCCCTTCATCTATAAAAGGGGGTGCGCTTCCTCCAACAAAGGGGCCCGACTCTTGATGGAGAGGTTGAGAACACACAACGCTTCACACACAGCTGAGCAGCGACCAAGCTCTCGGCGACCTTTTCGATCATTCCATCAGAGACTTGGGACTCTTCCCTCTCTCGACTGTTTGTACCCCTACTACGAACCATTTTTGGTATTAATAACACGAGCAGCAGCAGCAAACTGGACGTAGGGACGTTCAGCCCGAACCAGAATAAACCTTGTGTTCTTTAGTGCACCATCCGGGCCCAACGCGCAATAATAATAAATTTACTAGCCGGTGTCTGTTCGAAACACCAACATCTAGTGATATATATATATATATATGTAGATAGATAGTAACATAGATACATAGGTTCATAGATATAGTTAGATAGCTACTTAGATATGTAGTTACATATTTAATTAACTACATATGATCTAGCTATTTTGCGAGTACACTGTATATATATATATATATATATATATATATATATATATATATATATATATATATATATATATATATATATATATATATATATATATATATATATATATATATACGTAGTTATTATCTTGATTACTTAGTTTATAGCTAGAAAGTACTTGTTAGGTACTATCTATCGTCTAATTTTGACTAAAGGACATATATTTCGTTACGTGTTTGAACTAGATGGACAACCTAGTGACCATATATCATGGAGGCACCATTGAAAGCGATCGCTATGGATATGTTGAGTTTCTTGATATGCAAAGCGTGCCTGTGCTATTCAATGATAGGCCTTCATTTAGTGAGATGGTTGCAAAGGCTCGGGAGGAGCTGCATTGCCTTGGAGATGATGACATTGCAGTTGATGGTGTACTGCACCTAGGTTCTCCTCCAAACATCTTCAAGCGAATGATCTCAATTGGTTATGCGGATCAGTGGAAGAACTATGTGAGATCGGCTATGAAGAGCTAGCTACAATGTTTGGACGTGGTTGTGCGTCGGGTGTTAGTTGATCCCATCCGTCATGGGTTTACCCCAGCAATGGATCATCAGACACACATCGACCCTTCTGTTCCGGAACCTTACCTGCATGTGCAGATTGCACCTACGGTTCCCGATGCTCAATCTGCCCCCAATGTGGTATTTGTAGATGGTTGTCAGACTCATGTTTCCATAGCAGATCCTCCTTATCCGAGTAAGTGTATTAACCGCATGGTTTTTGAGAGCTTACCCCGTTCCTTACATCTATTTTTTTCATTCTTTCCTCATTTTCTGTACTGATGTTGCAGGAGACATTCCTGAGAATGTGGATGTGCCCCTGTTGCTGCGGCTAGGTGCTTCTCCTTAGCCGTCATTGGCGCAGGGTTAGGGGGGGTGGAACCCACCATTTAAAGTGCTCACGTGAATGTCTCCCTCTAAACCAATCGTCGAAAAAGAGGTACCTAGGATCAAACTTGTCTGCACCGTCGATCCACTAAAAGAAAAAACACCTCTCATTGTCCTACACAATGATATTCCAATAAAATATTAGTAGCATACTTACACAAATAAAGAAAAAGGATAGTGGAAACAATTTCTTACACTAAAACGACTACATGTGTAGAAGCAACGCGTCGCTGTGTCCAGATGTTTCGATTGAAAAACATGGGCCGAGAGACCACAATCATAGTTAGGGACAGGAAGGTCAGGAGGGACGGGGGCATCTTTGCTAGACGCGTCGGGGTATAATTCTCGAGAACGACCCCGTTTTCACCAAAACTCCTCCCGAAACATTTCTTGCATCTAACAAAATGGATGTAATTTAACAAACATAAATCAAAACATCACAAATAAATGTCAATGAGAACCATAACTACAATACAACTAATTTCGTTCTAAGAAACAAAAGTAGTTAACATTAAACCATAAACCTAGGGTTTTCCATTTGATGCACAATAATGAACCCATAACATAACTACATACACAACAATGAATCCATAACATAACTACATGCACCCATAATATATATATTGAGGGATACAATGAAACCCTAAGTGATGACGATTCTTAGGTTGAAAAATCTGACTAATATATACCGAATCGATGCGAAAAAAACTAGGAGGGGAGCGAGGATACCTTGCTCTTGAAGATCTATAGATCAAATCAAGGTTTTCAAGGTCCAATATGCCGATTCGTGAGGTAGGGTAAAGTGGGGAGAGAAAAAACCCGAGAGGGAGGAGAAAGAAGAGGAAGGACGTTCAGGCAGGAATGTTGGACCGGGGTTAAATGCTGGGAGCTCGACGCCAGTCACTATGGCGCCGAGCTCAGCGCCGTAGATCTTGGCGCCAAGCTCGGCGCCACCCTACCAGGGCGTCCACCGTGTCCAGGAGCTCGACGCTAGAGACGCTGGCGCCAGCATCAATGGCGCCGAGCTAAGGGTCTATTTTCGGAATTCTTTCCGCCAGGAGTCTATTTGTGAGAAACTTTCAAAAAAGGGACAATTGTCTGGCGGACATCCAAAGTGATGGTCCTTTGCTGGCGGACACCCACTTTGAAGCATTTTGCTAGAAGACACTCTGGTTCGATAAAATTAGGCCACAGGACACCGCGGACCGGTTGCAACCGGTTGAGGAGAGAGAACAGCGATGAAATGACATTCTTGCCCCTGCCGCTTTCTTCTTCCTCTCCCCCTTTCTCTTTTTTTTTTCTGTTTCCTGTCCCCGCCACCCTCTCCGCCTCCCGCACCTGCCATCGCGCATCACGCCGTTGCGGGCGGCTACGCCTCCGATGCCCATGCCTCCGGCGGCACTGCTCCAAATCCGGCTAGCACTGCTGCTGCTACGTGTGCGCCGCTGTAGCCCGCTGCCACTGCCCTGGCTTGGTTGCTCGTGCCACCGCCACTACTGCTTGCTTGGCTCCTTCTTCCTCTCTCCTTTCTTTTTTTCTTCACCTCGCCTGTCTACGCCGTGGACACGATGGCCACCGCAGACTCCAAGAGCAGAGCACAGGGCACAACCTGTGGCATGGCGGGGCTTCGCGAGCCTGTCCGCACGGCGACGGGCGAGGCCGGCATGGGCGACGCGCACGTGCAGCTGCAGCCGGTGCGACGGCGGCGGCACGTGGACAAGGTGGATGCACGCGTCCAGCCGGAGGTATGGTGACACGTGGCTGTCCACGAGGAGCACGCGCGCGCCCCGGGCCTCCATGCGCGCCGCAAACGCGCGGTCGCCCACCCACAGCTCGCCTTGGCGTTGGAGCGCCACGTCTGTGCCAAGCCCCACCACTCCACGACCCCCTCTAACCCTCCAATCACGTTCGTTGGGTTCAAATCGAGGCTTTCCCCATGGCTAGTAGTAAAGTCATGCGCCATTGCCTACATGATGACGCCCGGCGCTGTTCTTGCGAGGGAGAAAGGAAGGGCGCCATCCCTGCATGCTTGTCCGTCCCTGCGTGGAAGCTGTTGCCGTCCATGGGCGCGAGGCCACGACGGCCGGAAGCCATCATCGGTCACGTTCACAGAGCCGCGTGGGGCCGCCAGCTCGGGCAGGCCACAAGCAGAGGCTGTGCGAGCCATGGCGCATGGCTTGGCCGGCGTTTGCTGCGTCGTGCACCACGCGCACGAGCATAGGCGCGATTGCGGGGCCAAGGCCCGCGCAGCTTGACGGGGCCGCTAGCACGTCCACGAAGACGGCTGCGTCCACCATGGCCGGCTCTGGTGAGGCCGCAGGGCCACCCTCGCTTGCCCTAGGCCACGACCTCCGTCCGCTCGCCTAGGCCGCGATGCCGGCCGTGACCTCCATTCGCCCAGCTCGTGCTCCGTCTGCCCACGCCCAGCACATGCACCGTCGGCACACGCCTGCCCAGGCTACGAGCCCGGCACCGACGCCGACCGCACCCACCATGGCCGGCTCCGGCCGCGCTGGAGAAGCTCGGGAACGCCGCCGCGCTCGCATTCCGCGTGCACGACGGCGTGGAGCGCGCCCGCGGCCACCTGCGCGCTGTCGAGCTCCTGGGGTTCCTGGACGAGGCCGGCGACGGTGGCGGCGACGGCTATGGCAACACCGTGCCGTGGGAGCAGAGCCCGTGCTTCTGCACGTGGATGCTGGCGTTGGGGTACAGCGGCGCCATCCCCTCCGTTGGGTCCAACCAGACCAGGTTGGGGCGGACCTAAGTGTGGCTTAGGGGCACCAGATGTTCAAAACAAAATTTTCTCTCTCCTCGACCGGCTGAAACTGGGCCGCGGTGTCCTGTGGCATAATTTCAACGAACCAAAGTGTCTTCTGGCAAACTGCTCAAAACGGGGTGTCCGCCACCAAACGACCATCATTTTAGATGTCCGCAAGACAATTGTCCCTTCAAAAAAAAAAGGCTAAATTGTAAAAAATTTGGTGCACGTGCAGCTGTGCAAGTCAGGTTAGACACGACGACTTTTGTTGAAGCGGCGCGCGTACGCGGCCCGCGGCCGTATCACGGCTGCCAATCGTCGATGGCGACGGAAAAAGGGCGTGACAGGGATCGGAAGCGCCAGCCGCGCGCTGGAGTGGGAACCGAACACAGATCGAGCCTGGCTGCGCGCGCAGGCAAAAGCCCAAAGCTGCGCGCGCGCGGACGCGGGCGGAGCCTTGCGGGGAGCCAAAGTACGTGCTCCGCAAGGGAACGGCGCCGTGTCACCGGCATGCAGTGGCATCTTTGACGTGCGACCAGCTGCATGCGTGCTACGTAACCCCGGTCGCCAGCGTCACAGCCCTTATCTCTCTCTCTTTCCTTCTTCCCGGAGAAGACGGGGGAGCGTTTCGTCGTCTGCCGGCCGCTTTTTATTTTCGTCCGGAGAACACACTGAAAACCAAAGGCCGGTGATAACGTAAACGTTATTAACGGGCGAGGTTGCTGGCACGCCGGCGACGTATAACGGATCCAGAAAGCCGGACAAGAAAGCATGTTGCTTATAAGCATTCTGGTGTGCACTCATTTGCGAACGTAACGGCTCCGTTTTTAATCGATCAGAAGCGATCGAGCAAGCACGGCATGCCACCGCGCGGCCCATGCATGTATTGGTGTATGGCTCTGTAGCCAGCTAACAACCAGAGAATGCAATGCCTGGATATATATGTCCACGGAGGCACATAAGAAGGCCGGGCATGGAGATAGATATGGATGGCGACGGCGGCGCCATGCATGCTTGCTTAGCTTGTACTCATCGTCATGTTTAGAGATGGCGAGGGGCCTTAATTCCCCGTGGGTAATTACCCTAATTTGAAAACTCCAATCCCTTCATGATCCTGGACTAGCTTTTCCCTGGATGAGTAATCCAACTATCCAAGGGGATAATATTTTAGTTAACACCTTAGTTTTCTATAGTGTGTTTTTTATCCCTAGGTTTTGTTCCCTCGCTTCCAAATTAAGCCTATCAGTGGATAGGATCGAGACTCATTTAGTCTCTGCAAAGATTGAAATGGGACAAAATAGTCCCCATCGGGTTGACAGTGCATATATACCTGCCCTCGAGCGCCCTTACTCCTGGGACTACATAATTTGGTGATGTTTATATTATTTATATAATAAAATGATATTTTTGTACCAATTATTATTTTCATATATATGTAGTGTATTAGATATATGAGGATTAATTGATGATTTGATATCTTTTGATGAGTTCACATCCTTGTTGATCTATCCCTTGTTGGTCTATTGCTAACTATGTGAGAAATTTACGCAGAGACAGAAATCACTGCGGGATTAATTTCTCGGCGAGGACGGCGAGGACGAGGATAAAGAAGATCCTCAATGATATTTGTGGGGATAGAGATGAAGAAAGTTCTCTGCAAGAACGGGGATAAGAGCCTAACCCCAACAAGAAATTCTTATAGGAACGAAAGGTCGTGTCAAAGGACTCGGGTTGAGTGATAGTGCATATGGCATCCAGTTATCCAAGTATGTATAGCCCCGTTCGGCTTACCCCATATTTGGCTTGTTCGGCTTCTTTTTTTAGCCGGAACAGTATTTTTCTCTCACAACATTTCAGCCAAGATTCACTACCAGAGGCGGCTTCTTTGCCGAGTGCCTTTGCCGAGTGTTACACTCGGCAAAGGGCGCTTGATAAACAGTTTATCCGCAAAGACCTCTTTGCCGAGTGCCAATCCGACACTCGACAAAGAAAAGTGGCCATGACGGCGAGCACTACCGTGACGGTAGCTTTGCCGAGTGTCAAGGTCAAGCACTCGGCAAAGGTACCCGATTTGCCAAGCGCCATTGACTTAGACACTCGGCAAAGGTGGCCACTTTGCCGAGTGTCGCCGACAAGATACTCGACAAAGTGGCGACCTTTGCCGAGTGCCTGGACCGTGGCACTCGGCAAATCTGTGTTGCACTCGGCAAAGCATGTTCCCAGGTGGTTCCCAGATGGTCACTTTGCCGAGTGTCATGGCCATTGCACTCGGTAAAGTGACTGAAAGCAGCCTTTTTATTTGTTTTTTACATCACATCCAAACAAACAGAAGATATATATAACAAACATCACCAACATCACATAAATATCATCAACATCACATATATATCACCAACACAACATATATATCACAAACGTCACATGTCTCACAATATATCACAAATAAGTTCACAAGCAATCCAAGTGCTCCATCATCGTCAATCACGATTGCAAATAGAAGTATCATTAACAACCACAAGTATTATCACTGATTTGGTGAAGAATTCGTTGAAGCATGAGGATCGTTCGATGCCGCCGATTGATTCTGCACAAAGGAGAAGAGATTGCATGTGTGAGACAAGATAAATATATATCATACATGAATAAAACTTTCATAGTCCACTAGGTTTGACCGTAAGCATGAACATACAAACTAAAACATTTATACTCACAGGAGTAGAATAGTGAGGAGGTGGAGGTGGAGTGAATAGCGAAGGTGGAGGAGCTACACCCGTAGCGGCGCCAAGACTTTGCATGTACTGAAGAATCTCCGCCATCCTCCGCTGCTCAGCCTCCACCCTCTCCATCTTCACCTGCATCTGCTCCCGTATCCTCATCTCTTGTTCTAGCTGGGCCTATAATATATTCACCCTAATGTTACAATAATGCAAAGGAAATGTATGAAAAACCCAATGAACGACGAATAAACTAGGAATAACCTCGAGTGCCTCCACCCGGTGGTGTGAAGTGTCCTACCGAGGTCATATGGCTGGGCTCCTGCTCGTGCTGCTTGCTCAAATCTGGGAGAGACTGGGAGTAGCGGCCGAGTCGATTGCGCCGTCGCCAATCCAGTACCGCCCATGCTTCTTGCCTCCTCCCACCCTCATGATGACTTCTCCATCAAGGTCCTCGGTGCTCAGATCGTACTCTGACCCATGGACCTCCCTTGCCATCGATGTGTACTCACTGAGGCGGTTGTGGACAGTCGCATTGCTGTGCACCTCGGGCCCGTCCTCCGGGTTGTAGTCGACGTCGGACATCGCCTTGCCCTTGTGGGCCATAGCAAATGCCTTGAAGATGGAGCAAGGCTGGCCACCATGTGACGCCGACTGCGAGAAAAAATGCAAGATGATTAGAAATCATGCAGAATTGAGCGTTAGAATAAATAAATGAATTTGCGTACCCATATTTCTGCGTATCCGCTAAGGCTGCGGATGCCTTGATGGTGTGCTACACCTGGCATCATCAAACGCCGCTCCTGGCACAAGTTGTGCGTCTCCTCCCACTCGCATGAGCACCACCTGTCCACCATCTGTTCCCAGCACTGGGGATGCGCTGCGCACCAATAAGGAATCATCTACATGCCATCAAGTACATGACATATCAGAAGATGAAATTAAGCATACTTAATCTCAAAAGGAATCAGTGTTAATGTTCTGTATTTACCTGCAGGTATTGGTCCTGGGTCAGCATCATGGATCTTGCGTCCCTTTTGGTGACCTTCGTTCCAAGGACGGTCCCGTGGTAAGTTACGACGGCCTGGATACGCGCCTCGTAATGCATGTCCATGATGAGTTTTTTTGCAGTATTTGGTAGCCACCACATCCGCCTTGGCCTCATGTCCGTCCTAGCATCTAAAGAAATTCTGCATACAAACACGATGTATCCATTCATTATTTCAAGAATGTATTGAGCAATGTAGTGCGAGGAAGACTTACCCACAGCTCTTGCTTCACCCGCTCCGCCTTGTTGTTGAATACCCTATGGGCCCAATCTGCAGCATCGGGGGCGGCAGCGTAGTGGTCAAACGAGTAGGCTGGCCCCGTCACTCTAGCGTACTCAACCAGGCCAGGGAAGTGCTCCTTGCATAGAAGACCGAGGATGCCATTGACTTGGCGTGTGTGACCACCTCCACTCGCCACAATCGTCCAGTTCCTGCCCAAGTGATTAAGAAAAATTATTAATTTCTATTTTGATTTTCAACATATCATATAAAGTAGTGATAACATCTAAAGTTACTTACTTTTCCCCCTCGAGTCGAATCAGCGGGCGTCTCTCATGAGGTATCGGTCGCTGAGGGAGGCTCATGGGACCTCGCAAGTAGACGCTCGACGAACTAGAGGAAGCGGAACCCCCCGCTATTGCCTTGTCCTTGTCGTCCTCCTGCGTGTCCTCCTGCACCTCCTCGTCTTCCTCCTGCGCCTCCTCGGCGTCCTCCTGGGGCACCTGCTCCTCCTCCTCCTCACGCGATGGGGTGGCAGGCGATGACTTCCTCCTGCGGCTCCTTCTCCTCCTACTCTCCCCTGGTGCAGTGGTCCTTGTCCTTCGGTACAAGGATGTATGTCCATACCCCTTCCTCCCAAGCATGGACCAATTCATCAATCACAGGCTCCATGAACCGTGTGTCCAGGAATTATCAACGACAAGAATACGTTCTGTCATTGAAAGCATACGCTGGGGGGGAGATTGAGGGGGATAACGGACACGGGCCAACATGTGTATGGGGCAGCCATCATTCCATAAGGATTGAACCCATCTGTTGCTAGTGCAACACGTATATTACGAGCCTCTTTAGCTTTCTCATGATGAATGCCATCAAAGTGGGTCCATGCTTCACCATCGGATGCATGTACCATCATGTCAGGATTGTATCGTTAGCCATTTTTGTGCCATGTCATCTGTTTCGCGGATTCCTCGGTCATGTATAGCCGTTGGATCCTCGGTATGAACGGAAGGTGCCGTAGGATTGTCATAGGAATGTCAAGCTGCCTCTTCTAGCCATCACCAGAATCTACCTCCAGGAACCTAAAGGATTTACACTTTGGACAGTACTTTGCTTCCACGTATTCTTTCCTAAATAGGACGCACCCCTTCGGGTAAGCATGTATCTGCTCATACGTCATCTTAAGTGCACGAAGGAGTTTCTGTGACTCGTTGAAAGCTCTAGTTTGATTTTGGTGAATTGATGAAACCCTAAGTGCTAACCTAGTTTATCAAGTGATCATGAGATAGGTAGCACACTCCAAGTGGTGAAGCAAATGAAGATCATGACATGATGATGGTGATGCCATGGTGATGATCAAGTGCTTGGACTTGAAAGGAAGAAAGAGAAAAACAAAAGGCTCAAGGCAAAGGTATAAATAGTAGGAGCCATTTTGTTTTGGTGATCGAGACACTTAGTGAGTGTGATCACATTTAGGATTGATAGTCGTACTATTAAGAGGGGTGAAACTCATATCAAAATGCGATTACCAAAGTGCCACTAGATGCTCTAACTCATTGCATATGCATTTAGGATCTAGTGGAGTGTTAACACCCTTGAAAATATTTGTGAAAATATGCTAACACATGTGCACAAGGTGATACACTTGGTTGTTGGCACATTTGAGCAAGGGTTAGGAACTTCACCGGTGGAGTATCCACTCGTAGAGTATGGACAGTCTGATGGTGCCACCGGCGTCCTAGACAGAAAAGATGGAGGTCACTATAAGTGACCGGACGCTGGTCTTTGAAAGACTGGCATGTCCGGTCAGTAGTAGCTGAAGAAGCATAGCGTCGGTCATCGACCAGATGCTGGCGCTAAAACTACCAGACGTTGGCTGGCTGCGTCCGATCACACTGACATGGTCATGCACAGAGGAATCACCGAGTGACCGGATGCTGGGTGTGTCCGATCATGAAAAGTCGTCTCTGGATGCTTACTAGAAATGGTCGGAAGCTGGGGTTCAGCGTTCGGTCACTATGAGCTGCTGTGTCCGGTCGTTACTTGACCGTTGAGATTGAGCGATCAACATTTGAAGAGAGGGGACATGTGGCACGCATCATGTGACCGGACACTGAGGTCCAGCGTCCGGTCGATATGACCGGAGCGTCCGGTCACCCCAAGTTGTGCCCAGTGAAGGGGTACAATGGCTCTATTTTGTGGGGGCTTCTATTTAAGCCCCATGGCCGGCTCAAGCTCACCCTCTTGGCCATTTGCATTGACATAGCAACCTTGTGAGTTTAGCCAAAGCCCTCCCACTCATCTACATCACTGATTCATCATCTTTGTGAGATTGGGAGAGAATCCAAGTGCATTACTTGAGTGTTTGCATCTAGAGGCACTTGGTGTTCGTGTTTCGCTGTGGGATTCGCTTATTACTCTTGGTGGTTGCCACCACCTAGATGACTTGGAGCAGCAAGGATCGTCGAGCAGAGAGTGGTGATTGTCTCTGGCTCTGATTGTGGTGATTGTGAGGGGTTCTTGACCTTTCCTCAGTGAAGAACCAGAAGGTACTCTAGTGGATTACTCGTGGCTTGTGTGATCCTCATCTTGTATTGGTTGTGCGGCACCCTATTGAGGGTTTGGTGTGTGAAGCCAATTAGTGCGTGAACCTCCAAGTTAGTGAATCGCCATAACAAGGACTAGCTTGTTGTCAAGCAAGTGAACCTCGGTAAAAATCATTATGTTCATCGTTGATTCCGAGGTGATTGGTCTTCATTGTTATTCATGCTTGTGATTGATTGGCTCCTTCCTCGACACGGTGGTATAACCTTCTTGCTCACTCCCATTATATTACCGCAAACTAGTTGTCAAGCTCTTTAGTGTAGCTAGTTGTGAGAGCTTGTTAGTTTGGTTAGTGTGGCTCTTTAGTTAGCTTTTGAGAGCACACTAACTTAGTGTAGTATCATCGCTATTGTGTGGATAGATATTATCTAAACTAGAATTATGGTAGGTGGTTTGCATTTTGAGTAGGCTAGCGCAACACTTGCTTCGCCTCATAATTGTGTAACCCTTTTGTTAAGTGTTGTTGTAGAAATTTTTATTAGGCTGTTCACCCCCCTCTAGCCATTAGGACCTTTCAAGTGGTATCAGAGCCGAGGTCACCGTGATTTGAGGCTTAACAACCTTCGGTGTAAAAATGGCTTAAATCAACAACACCAAGAAGCCACCCCAATTTGATGGCATAAATTATCTGTATTGGAAATAAAAAATGACCACACATATCAAGTCAATCAATAGAAAAGTATGGAAGGTGGTAGAAACTAAAATTAAGATTGGTGATCCGAAGAATCCCACCATGGCCGAAGAAGTGCTTCTCCAAAACAATGACATTGCTCTAAGTGCCATTCATGATGCAATTGATGAGAGAACATTTGAGCAAATCAAGAATATTGAGATGGCTCATGAGGCTTGGAAGAAGTTGGAAGAATCATTTGAGGGCACTCAAGCCGTGAAGGGTGCAAAGGCATACATTCTCAAAGAGAAGTTTACAAGCTTCAAGATGAAGGAGGATGAGAGTGTGCTGGAGATGTTTCATAGACTTCAAGTGCTTGTCAATGATCTCAAAGCACTTGGAGAGGAGGTGAAGGACAAGGACTTCTCCCATAAGTTCTTGAGATGCTTACCTTCAAGATTTGGCACATTGGTCACTATTCTAGTGAGGAGTGGTTTGGACACCAAGACACCAAACAAAGTGTTGGGAGACATAATGACCGATGATACATATAGAGATGATGATGAAAAGGAAGAAAAGAAGGAGAAGAAAGATGAGAAGAAGGATGAGAAGAAGAAGAGTGTGGTATTCAAGGCCACATCATCCAAGGGCAAGGCAAAACAAGATACATCAAGTGAAGATGATGACTCATGGGATGATGATGATGATGATGAGAAGATAGCTCTCTTTGTCAAGAAATTTGGCAAGATCATGATGAAGAAAGGGTACCATCCTAGAAGAAAGAAATCTTCATCCAAGAACAAGAAAGAGTCAAGAAGGTGCTTCAAATGTGGAAGCAAAGATTATTTTGTTGCTCAATGCCCATACAATAGCGACAATGATTATAACAACAAGAGGAACAAGAAGAAGGACAAGAAGGAAAAGAAAGAGAAGAAGGACAAGATGACCTTCAAGAAGAAGAAGGGTGGTTTATATGTGGTCACTTGAGACAGTGATGCTTCCTCAAGTGATGATGATAAGACCACCAAGAAGAAGGCACTTGCTATCATTGCAATCAATGAAAAGCCTTCTCTCTTTGACACTCCATCATGCTTTATGGCTAAGGCCACTAAGGTACAAACTTATGATGATGGAAGTGAAAGTGAACATGATAGTGAAAATGATAGTGATAGTGATAATGATGAACCTACTAAAGATGAATTATTTGACATGCTAGAGGATGCTAAAGAATATTTTGATATTAAGAGAAGGGAATGCAAGAGCTTGAATAAGGAGGTAAAAGCCCTTAAGGAAGCCCTTGATGAACTCAAAGCAACTCATGAGAGGCTAGAGGAAGCCTATAAGAAGCTTGGCAAGGCTCACAAAAAGCTTAAGAAGGCTCATTCATCTTTGCTTAATGAGCAAATTAAAAAGAAGCATGTTGAGACTTGTGATGTAGGTTTAACTTGTGATATAATTGATGAATCACTATCTTTCCCTATCATTGTTCCTCCCACTAACCCTTCTTGTAGTATTTCAACTTCCACCTCATCTAGTAGTGATGGTCTCACTTGTGATGCCTCACTAGTGGTTGAGAATGAGAATCTCAAGAAGAAGGTTAACAAGCTCACTCACACTTTGGCTAAGGCCTATGGTGGTGAGGACCGCTTGCTTATGTGCTTAGGTAGCCAAAGAGCTTCTCTCTACAAAGAGGGATTGGGCTATACCCCCAAGAAAGGCAAGGCGGTCTTTGCTCCTCACAAGACTAGTTTTATAAAGAACAATGGTCGGTTTTGCACTAGTTGCAAGCAAGTTGGTCATAAAGAGCAAGAATGCAACAACAAAAGTAAAAATGCTAATGTATCCTTCATAAAGCTTGATTCATGCTATATGCTTACTAAGGGTACAAATGGTGTGAAGGCTAAGTTCATTGGTAAACTATGGATGGGCTCAAAGATGAAAGCCATTTGGATACCAAAGAGCTTAGTAACTAACCTTCAAGGACCCAAGCAAGTTTGGGTACCTAAAAGGAATTGATCTTCTTTTGTAGGTCAATTACAAAGCCGGAGGAAGGCATTGGGTTCTTGATAGTGGGTGCACTCAACACATGATCGGTGATGCAAGAATGTTCAACTCAATCAACACCAATGGCAATGATAGTTATGATAGTATTACATTTGGTGATAATGGCAAAGGAAAGGTCAAAGGATTTGGTAAGATTGCAATATCCAATGACATGAGCATATCTAATGTGTTGCTAGTAGAGAGCTTGAACTTTAATTTGCTATCCATGGCTCAATTATGTGATCTTGGATTCAAATACATATTTGGGGTAGATGATGTAGAGATTATAAGTGTAGATGGCTCTAACTTGATTTTCAAGGGCTTTAGATATGAGAATATATACTTAGTTGATTTCAATGCTAGTGAAGCTAAATTATCTACATGCTTATTCACTAAGTCTAGCATGGGTTGGTTATGGCATAGAAGGCTTGGTCATATTGGAATAAAACAATTGAATAGATTGGTTAAGTATGACTTGGTTAGAGGCTTGAAAGATGTTGTGTTTAAAAAGGATAAGCTTTATAGCTCTTGTCAAGCCGACAAATAAGTTTGAAATACCCATCCAAAGAAAAGCACAATGAGCACTAGCAAAGCATTTGGTTATTGCACATGGATTTGTTTGGGCCAACATAATACACTAGCATCGGTGGTAACAAATATGACTTTATGATAGTGGATGATTATACTAGATACACATGGGTATTCTTTCTAGTGGACAAAAGTGATGTGTTTGCAATATTCAAATTATTTGTCAAGGGCATTCACAATGAGTTTAAAACAACCATCAAGAGAGTTAGAAGTGACAATGGTAGTGAGTTCAAGAACACTGGAATTAATGAGTTGTGTGATGAATTTGGAATTAGACATCAATTCTCGGTCAAGTACACTCCACAATCAAATGACCTTGTTGAGAGGAAAAATAGAACACTTATTGATATGGCAAGGTCTATGCTTAGTGAGTATAATGTTAGTCAATCTTTTTGGGCCGAAGCTATCAACATGGCTTGCTATTGTAGCAACCGCCTCTATTGTCATCCATTGAAAGAGAAGATACCATATGAGCTCTTGAATTGTAGAAAGCCCAACATTGCATATTTTTGGGTCTTTGGTTGTAAATGCTATATCTTGAAGAAAGGCACTAGATTGGGCAAGTTTGACAAAAAATGTGATAAAGGATTCCTACTTGGTTATTCCACTATAAGCAAAGCATATAGAGTTTGAAATTTGGATAGTGGTACTCTTGAGCAAGTTCATGATATTGAATTTGATGAAACCAATGGTTCACAAGTAGAGAATGAGAACTTGGAAGATGTTAGAGGCATTTAATTTTCAAATACCATAAAGAACATGGATATTGGTGAATTAAGGCCTAGGCAAGTAAATGATGATGAAGATGATCAAGTGCAAGTGCTCTCCTACTCAATTGTGTAAGATGATACAAATCAATTTAGTACAAGTGGCTCTCATGATAATGAACAAGATCAAGTGGCTAGTATATCATTTCAACCCAATGATCAAACAAGTGCAAGCAATCAAGTTCCAATCCTCCAACCAACTAATATTGCAAGGGATCATCCATTGGACACTATCATTGGTAATATTTTAGGAGGTGTACAAACAAGATCAATATTAGCATCATTTTGTGAGTATTTCTCATTTGTGTCATCCATTGAACCAAAGAAGATAGATAAAGCATTGAAGGATGTTGATTGGGTGAATGCTATGCATAAAGAATTGAATAACTTCACAAGAAATCAAGTATGAGAATTAGTAGAAAGACCAAAGGGACACAATGTAATTGGAACCAAATGGGTCTTTAGAAACAAGCAAGATCAAGATGGGATAGTAGTAAGGAACAAAGCAAGATTGGTAGTACAAGGCTATAAACAAGTTGAAGGTCTTGACTTTGGAGAAACATATGCCCCAGTTGCTAGATTAGAAGCAATTAGAATCTTGCTAGCCTATGCTTGTGCTCACAACATCAAGCTCTATCAAATAGATGTTAAGAGTGCATTTTTCAATGGTTACATCAATGAAGAAGTATATGTTGAGCAACCTCTTGGTTTTGAAGATGACAAGAAGCCTGACCATGTGTACAAATTGAAGAAGGCATTGTATGGCTTGAAGCAAGCACCTAAAGTATGGTATGAGAGATTAAGAGACTTTCTACTCTCTAAAGGGTTTATGATGGGTAAGGTTGACACCACTCTTTTCATCAAAAAGATTGGAAAAGATTTATGTATGTTGCAAATCTATGTTGATGACATCATATTTGGATCAACCAATCAAGATGTCTATAATTATAGAGTTGAGTTACTTCCTTGGTCTTCACATCAAGCAATTGAAGAATGGTACTTTTGTGAGTCAAGGCAAGTATATCAAGGACATGATCAAGAAGTTTGGCATGAGTGATAGCAAAGTCATTAGCACACCAATGAGAACAAATGGTAACTTAGATAGTGATGCAAGTGGCAATATGGTGAATCAAAAATTATATCAGTCTATGATTGGAAGCCTACTCTATGTGACCACATCAAGGCCGGATGTCATGTTTAGTGTATGCATATGTGCAAGATCTCAAGCCTCACCAAGAGAAAGTCATTTGAAGGCTATAAAGAGAATATTGAGATACTTGAAGCATACACCAAATGTTGGTTTATGGTATCCCAAAGGAGCAAAGTTTGAGCTAGTTGGTTACTCCGACTCAGATTATGCGGGATGTAAGGTTGAAAGGAAGAGCACCTCGGGCACATATCGATTGTTGGGAAGATCACTTGTTTCATGGTCATCAAATAAGTAAAATAGTGTTGCATTATCAACCACCGAAGCCGAATACATATCCGCCGGTAGTTGTTGTGCATAAATACTTTGGATGAAGGCCACTTTGAGTGACTTTGAAATCAAGTTCAAGAAAGTGCCATTGCTATGTGACAATGAGAGTGCAATCAAGTTGACCAATAATCTGGTTCAACATGCAAGAACAAAGCACATTGATGTCCGCAACTATTTCATAAGAGATCACCAACAAAAAGAGGACATTTGCATTGAGAGTGTTGGCACCGAAGATCAACTTGCTGATATATTCACCAAGCCATTGGATGAGAAAATGTTTTACAAGCTAAGGAATGAGTTGAACATATTGGATTTCTCAAATATGTGTTGATGCATCCCCACTTATATGGCATGCCTCTTGTCGGGTTCATAAACTCGGGGTCCCTCGGGGACTGGCTTCCGCGCTAAGGCTCGGCCCAAGAGTCTAAATTCAACAGGCCGGAAGGACGACTCAGTCGCTGACCAAAAGGTCTGGACCAAAAGGAGCGGCGCCCGCTCGTCGACCCCTTGGGCCCACTACTCCGATCGGAGCACTCGCTTCGGCCTCCAACCGCCTCCAGACGCCCTCTCTGATCGAAAGGCCTGGCCCAAAGCGCTACTTTCGACTCTGATCCCGTGTCCCTCCGACCGGGGCTTATAGGAACCCTGCTCATCGCTCTTCTCCGACCGGCGCACTCAGAGCCGACTGGAGCTATCCGACCGGGGACACCCGTTAGGTAGGAACCAGAAGACGTGCGGAGAAAGACAAAGCAATGCTCACAAGTTAAAACTACTATACCAGGGACCATACCCTGCACGGAATAGTACTCTGCAGCCACCCTGACATAAACAGTATTGTTGGCGTCGACATCTCCTTCTACAGTATTGCAGGGGCCGCTAAAACTCCCATACGGTAAGGCCCACCGTGTGTCTTTGGACATCGATGGTGGTATGGGCACCAGGATTTACCGTACCGGTTGAACATAGAGGGACTCCTCACATGACTCTAGGCATCAAACGGTATTTGCAGGTACCGACGTCCACTATCCCTGAAAAAGGCAGCACGACCTCCCGTGTGCATCTGACATTCTACAGTGACATCAACAGTATTGTAGGCGCCCATTATTATCTGGTACCCGCTGGTGTGGGCGTGTGGGCAACAAGGCTCGGTAGGTGTGGATAACAAGGATCAGTAGCATACGCACTCTTTTCCTCTCACCTGTAAAGCCGTCTTCTTCATCTATAAAAAGGGGTGCGCTTCCTCCAATAAAGGAGACCGATTCCAGTAGATCAGAGCTC
Organism: Miscanthus floridulus; assembly: GCF_019320115.1. Lineage (NCBI taxonomy): Eukaryota > Viridiplantae > Streptophyta > Magnoliopsida > Poales > Poaceae > Miscanthus > Miscanthus floridulus. The sequence goes on along the minus strand of NC_089596.1, from coordinate 92,718,995 downwards.
CTTAGATCGATAGCTCACAACCACAGAACCACCAGGTTCGGACCTCAAGCACCTGCTTGAACACTTAGCTCATAGCGAAGTTCCTGTCACTCTTGGCCCTTTCGACCGGAGCCGACCGGACCTCTTGTACACCTCCATCTTTCTCCTTCTTGTTTGTAACCCCACTGCAAACTTCGAGCACTTGGGCTCAGGAATAAAGTCACCGACCGATCCCGATTGGACGTAGGGCACGTTGCCTGAATCAGTATAAATCCTGTGTCATTGAGTGCTAGGCCATCTCCGATCACAACGTACAACAAAACTACAAATATTTACTAGTTGGTCACTTTCTGCACCGACAGTTGGCGCCTGACTTCGGTTTGCAAGCATCGTACGTGACAACTTGCGCAAAACCTCCTCAATTTTTTATCACAGCCGCCACATATGATATCTTGACATCTTGACAAGTTTCATGATTTTTGGACTTCGTTTGTTTTTTATAGAATTTAAAAACAACTCGACCGCAAGTTCGTGGTCATGTTTCGTGAACAAGATGTTCGAAATTGGTGGTCTGTTCCTGGATATGGCCTCACATTATACTAAATAACATGAATATCATTTTTCCATTCATTTTTTCATTATTCGAATGACTAGCAGTTATAATTTGAATTATCCAAGAAAATTCAATTAAATGAAATAAATTAAAGCAATATAGAAAAAGTCCGAGAAATGTGCCACATTGAAATATGGAGTACCAGGTATTGTCTGAGGACTGTAGAAAAAGTTTAGAGGTCAAAAGTGAAAAAAATATGGTTTGCCGAGTGTCAAAAAATGACACTCAGCAAAAGAGCATCTTTGCCGAGTGTCAGGAGAAGACACTCGGCAAAGGATTAACGGCGGTGGCCCTTTGCCGAGTGTTATTGTTTGACACTCGGCAAATCTGGTCTTTGCCGAGTGTTATTCTTTGCCGAGTGTTCGGCACTCGGCAAATCACCTTTTGTTGAGTGTCATTTGTTTGCCGAGAGTTTTCTATTTGACACTCGGCAAACCGTCTCTTTATCGAGTGTCCAATAAAAAACACTCGACAAAATCTAGAACACTCCAGCCGTCTCCTAATAGTGATTCAGCAAGCCCAACCGACCTACGTATGCTCACGCTTGCACAGTGTCACAAGTACTCAAGTACACCACAGGAGGGCCTGCTGCCACGCACAAGCAGCCTTAGGGAATAGGGAATCGAAAGAAAGGAGCTTCAGGGAGTACACATAATCTGTCACACGATATGATGCCACGTACGCTTGGACACAAGCTCGTATCTGTTCTCTTTAGACAGCTGGGGTGCGACACATTATTGATCGATCGGCACTTTAAAAAAGGCCAAGATATCGCCGTGCGACGCCGCATGTCCTCTCGTAGTCTCGTGATGGACTTGACGCTTCTCAACACTGAGGTGGCGGGTCATCGGGCGGGGACGGTCCACGGCGGCATGCAGAGAAGCCAACACCTCTTCCAGTCCAGTACAGCTGCTGCCGGCCGCCGATAGAAAAGATGTTTCGGCACTCTAGCTTCTCATCACGCTTGTTTGTAGAAGCTGTGCACTACGTAGCTCACGCTTTTGTTAGCCCAGAGCCTCAGGCAAAGTAAAGTACTTTAAACCTCTAGCCTTTCTTCGCTGCTTTATATATATATATATATATAAGAATACACTTCCTCCACTGATTGTTGAAGTTCTTTTTGCTGGTGACTGTTGAACATAAGCTAGCTGTATGAAATAGAGGACGTACGTGGGTTTGCAGCTGAAGGATATTTCTGACGTAGCATCACAATTTATTTGCACAAACTCAAACACGTCATGGGTGGCACGCGTTCGCGCACTCGCATAAACCATCCGCATGTAGCCGATGAAGGAAGTAGAAGAGCGGGGGGGGGGGGGGGGGCGGGGGGGGGGGGGGCAGCTATCGCGATACGGTCATGGTGGCAGTCGAGACGGCGACACGACAGAGCGGTGGAGGTGCCGTCCGCCAGAGCGGTAGGAGACAACAGTTGGACCCCCCACCCCCCAAATTAACCCGTCTCATATTTTATCTAAGAATATGAAAAAATATTAACTTCTACCACATCAAAAAGATAAGGAAGCTATAAAAAACATTCAATAATATTTCTAATAAAGCTTCTATAATGTTAAAATATTATTTTTTTTTATAAATATAGTCAAACTTAATATAGGTTAACTTAGATAGAATGAATAAAAATATATTAGGACAGAGGCATATCATAACATACCAAGATCAAAACCGACTCAAGTGCTTTTCACGGGTATCCTATTCCTATGGCTAGAGCCTAGAGCTACCTCACTCCACTATTCTTCCACCATGTAGTCCATAGTGAAGGTACCAGATGCTAGCTATTCATAAATGGCGTTCCGGTCCACAAGGAATATGGGCAATGCTTCAAGAGGTGCACGACGGTTTTAAGCCAATTTTGATTGAAGTGTCGTAAGAATTTTATAAACATTAAATAAAAAATTTGTCTAGCCAACAACAGGTTGTTTTAGCTCCTCTCAACCACCAACTTTTTGCTCATCACCTACACTGTCTTCTAGCTATATTTACGCCATCTTATTACTATATTTACAATAATTTCTTCAGGGTAATTTATTAGACAAAGTGATATAATTTGTAAATAACATAAATATATACCAATTTTTAAAAAAATTATAAATTATTTCTATGGATTCCAGGTATCAGAGAAATATATGTCAAATTATTCATAAATTTTAGAAAAAATAGAAATTATTTACAAATTGCGGTGAGACCCACCCTCTCCAACCTTATCCCTTCTATTCCCTTCCCGCACAGGCCCGACGGGGTCCGGACTCTAGAGGAGCGTTGGGGACGCCTGCCGGCGACGTCCGCGCCCGCTAGGCCTGGACCAAAAACTCGTAACTCGCTAGCTCGCTCGACTCGCTCGTTAGTGGCTCGGCTCGAACTCGGCTCATTTGAATTTTTAATTAATGAGCCAGCTCGTGCTAGCTTGGTTAATTAACGAACCAGCTCGAGCAAGCTCGTGATCCACTCGTGAGCCAAAATGAGCCAAGGTAATTAATATGACAACAACTACAATCGGCCCATATATCCCTCGGTCTAGTCCAATACAACTTTATGCAGTGCATATATCCCTCCGCTTATGGCCCAACATGATTAAACACTAAAGCCCTAGACCGTTAGATCACATGGCTTCACCCAGTCACCCCACAAGCCCACCCCACGGCATCTTGCTCACGCGAGATGAGTCTAAAATTCATATGTATTTTGTTTATTCTATTTTAAATATGCATATGTTGTGTTTGTTGCTAACTTGTAGTTATAATCTTTATGTACTATGTTTTTGTACTTTGGCTCGTGAGCCAAACGAGCTAGCTCGAGCTCGCTAACGAATCGAGCCGAGCTAATCTTCTGGCTCGTTTGTATAACGAGCTATAACGAGCCGAGCTATAACAAGTCGAGTCATATCGATATCCAGCACTAGCGCCCATGCCGTCGCGGTGGCGGCGGCCGGGGACGCCCGCCACAGCGCCGAGGACGTCCGCACCCCCACGCGCCTGCGCCGGGGTGGTGGTGGCAGCCTGGGGGCAACAGCAGAGGGAGCGGAGAGCAGACAAGCAGTGGGAGCAAAAACCGGTTGTTGGGGATGGGAGAAATAACCGGTTGTTGTATAGTTCAATTTGGTAGTAGTTAGCATATATAGCATGCAAAGCAGTACGAGGTCACTTAACTTTCTATTTTCGGGTGCACGTGATGAGCAATAGAAACAACAAAAACTTGGAAGAATAATTTCCTTAGTTGAAAAAAGATAAAAAGTGTCATGTTCGACTTTGGATTTTTTTTCGAAAATGCTTATCTAGATTTTTCGGTGGTAACGAATATTACCATGGTTTTTCTTTTCAGCAAAACCACTGTTGTTGATCGACCGCAAATAAGTATTACACACGAGAATATATTTCTTGGTCATTGTCATATCAATATCTAGATTGTTATATTCACACAGAACAGTGAGGTGCAAAACTACTAAGGAATTTTTCTATTATCGTTGAAACAAAGTACGTGTTATGCACTCGCAGAAATTGATTAATGTGTATTACATGAACCAACAGCTCACATCAGAGAGTTGAGCTGTCTGTAAAAGTAGGCCTAATCAATCTTTTACCCACTTTGTCCAAACAGCTCATATCTAAGGGAAGATGACTGCACATCGTTCTCTAATCCTCTCGTGATATTCCACAGTATTGTGAGGACATCTATCCGTCTTTTTTTTTTCTTCTGAAGATCCCTATATGGTCGTCGTTACAAATATGTATGATAACCCTTAATTTATATAGATAGAGGAACCAAAAACAAGAAAGAACACGAAGAAAAAAGAGATCAGATAGGTGCGTGCAGCGCACGCGATGCATGATGTTAACCCCTCCAAAATTCGATCCGACACCACTGATGCAAGAATTACCTGGAGCTGGCTTTGCTTCTCGCAAGCCAGCCAGAGTCACAATTAAGGGTCTTATTTGGATTGCATGCGGCTACTAGTATGGCTTGACAAATTTCCCTGAACCGGCGCTCGTACGTTGTGTGTGGGTTTAATAAGCAGCTAATAAACAACAAAACGTCCTACTCCAAACAACAAAACCTCAAGTCCTCAACAGTCTGGAACAGTCGGAGGCCCTCGCTTTGGAGTTTGGACCGCGGCAGGGATAGCTAAAATTCCGTGCCGACCTCAGGTCTCACACACCAGCGCCGAGAGCTTTTGTTCGACAGCACTTCTTATCCGCGTAACAAGTTGGCCGGAGAATATTGGCAGCTAGTCCATGGATCCTCGCCTGTTAATTTATCCAGAGCACCAACGATGGATCGCGGACGACGGACGTGGAGGCTGCTCGGACGCGAGCCCGCGCCGGCGCCCCGCCCTCAGCCACGAAAAGATCCGGATTCCCCACTCCCCTCCCCTCCCCTCCCCTCCCCGCGCCCGTCGGCCGTCGCCCTCACCGGGTCGCGAGCGCCCATGCCCACACCCACGCCACCCCCGCAGAGCAAAAGCTGCCGGGTTCCGATCCCTCCCTCTCCCTGATCGATCAGCTTCATCTACACCTGCTGCACGTGATCGATCAAATCACCTCCACGCCCCGCCCACCGCGCGCAAACCGAGCGAGCGAGCGAGCGTTCGCGCCAAGGCCCCCGGTATATTCCCCGTCTGCGCACCGCACCGTGAGCGTATTCGTATATATTGTCCGATCGCGGTGCGGCGCTTTCCGCCTGAATGAAACGAAAAAAGGGCATACGCGTCTCCTCCTTATCTGATCACGGGGGGCGGCGATTCGTATCAGGGCGCAACAGGGGCAAAGGGACGGTCCGGATGCCGCGCACGCGCGCAAGGAATCTGGCTCCATACCCCAGCTAGCTGGATTTTTTTTAATTTTAACATTTTTTCGAAACTAATTTTAAATCCAACACTATTGTTTTTTTTTAAAAAAACTAACACTTTTTTGCCGCGTCTATTGCCCTGACGCGGTTAAATGCCTGTGCCGCGCTATGCATGGCGGCGCGGCAAATGGCTGACGTGGCGGCGACCAGAAGCGCTGACCGATGATGTGGCAGGGCTCTGCCGCGCCACCGATTTTGGCGTGGCAGTGCCGCGCCCTGATCCGTGGCGCGGTAGAGCCGGGTATAACCCCACGACCAGTCCCGCTGCCCGAGCAGCAAGGCCGCCTAGGTGTCGCTCCCGCGCCCGCCCGTCGCCAAGCACGCCGGCCGCCGCGCCACGAACGGCGGCAGCCCGGCTCTCCATTGCCACCTCCCTCCCTTCCCTTTCATTCCCCGGCCGCCTCCCTCCCTCCTCGTCCTAGTTCAAGGTAATGTCGCACATTTTAATTTCGTTTGAACGGTGGATATGATATTATGAATGGGAGTTAAGGTTAGTAGAAAAATTATGTTTGAGAACTATGGTGAAGATATTAGTTTGATTTTATCAATGTTAAGGTTAATTATTTAGTTAGAAGTATGTTTGCCATGTATATTTTTGTTGCTATAATTGTTGCTTATAAAATTTTAGTTGCATTGCAAATGATTACATTTTACATTAATTTGCCTTGTTTTGATTGATGTTTAATTTGAACCGTTTTATTAGATGGAAGACATGTTTCGGGAGCAGTTATGGCGAAAACGGGGTCGTCCTAGAGAAATGTACCCCGACGAGTCTAGCAAAGATGCCCCCGTCCCTCCTAAACTCTATGTCCCTAATCGTGACTGTGGTCGTCCGGTCAACGTGTTTCAATCGATACATCCGGACACAACGGCTTATTGCTTCTACACGTGCAGTCGTTTTAATATAAGTAATTGTTTCCATTATCTTTTTCTTCTTCATTTGTATTACTAGATTACTAATATTTTGTTGAATTTTTGTTGTGTAGGATCATGAGAGGTGCTTTTTCTTTTAGTGGATCGACGGTGCAGACAAGTTTGACCCTAGGTACCTCCTTTTCGACGATTGATGGAGAGGACGACATCCACGAGAGCACTTCGAGCGGTGGGTTCCACCTCCCCCTAACCCCCTCCAATGACGGCTAAGGAGAAGCAGTTAGCCACAGTTAGTCGACTTGAGGAACCTCCTCTGTGCTATTGCGGAGACCGAGCCGTGATAAACCCTGACAATACGTTGGAGTTTGTATGTTCAAATAAGCATGAAGTAAGTGCAAAGTGTATTTATTGAAATATTGAGCTATATGTGTCATGTACTAATGTCACGTTATTTAGGTGTATTCAATGGCGAAGTGTCGTTTCAAGGAGTGATTGTATGGTCATAAGAACAAATGACCCGAAAAACCTCCAAAAGCAAAGCAAAAGATGAAAGAAAGGTTAATCTATAAAGCATCGCCAGTCAAGTGCGAATGTGTTGTTAAATCCAACTACGGTCTAGTCCCTTTGGAGCTTGGAATAGGCCATTATTGCGGCCGTATGATTGACTATGATGAGGTTGGTTATTTTTGTGGTAACCATGAAATCGTATTTTGTTTATTTTGCTAAGGCATATATGATATAATATATCGTTTGAACAGAGCACAGGGAAATGCAGGTGGGAATGTTATGATGGTCAAGCTAAGTTCTTGGATGAACTGAAGGGGAAGCAAGTAATTACACGGAAGAGGGGATATGGACCTGACTACGTCAACCTTTTCGTTAAACATTACAAAGATAAGATGCGTGAGTTTGCTAGACAGCGCGGTATTTGTAACCCGATCGACGTTGGGCTTGTCAAATGAGGATTGGAGAGGCGGGTGGCATTAGAGGAGGAGAGGGCAATGAAGGAGGCAAGGGAGGAGACAAGAGTACAGATGCAGGTCTTGAACAAGCATGTTGTTTCATTATGTGTCAGTGAGTGCTTGAAAGCCTTTTTTCGTTGCCTGATTTTAAATGTAATATAATCGCGTTGCTAACTGATTGCATTTTATACATAAAGGGATTGGATACATCAAGGACCATGCTATAGAGGTGGCCCGTGCAATGTACGTGGAAAGGAAGCTAGATGAGCATAGAAAGTGAGCTGGTCGCACCGTTGAATCACCGATTGTGTTGTCTGATGAGAGGAACGAGGATGAGGACGACACTACCAGACTCAGCGAGCTCATCGTTCTAGCAGAGGCGAGCTTGTAGGTGAAGGAGACTGAGGACGACACTGCCAGACTGAGCGAGCTCATCGCTCTAGCAGAGGTGGGCTTGCAGGTGGAGGAGGATGACGACGCGTTCTTCACTCAGGCCACAGAGGTCGCAGATGAAGCGGAGGCCACTTACTACAGGCAAAAGGCAGATCAGAGCAATGCAGGTGACCCTAGCCACAGCAACAGGGTTGTGGTTGAGGATTGGTACTCGGACGATGAGTTGCTTACTTAGTATGTTTCTGACTGAGGGTTTTTTATTGCGCCGTCTATTAGTTCCATGCTTTATTAATGATCAATGTAGCTATGTAGTAGAAATTCTATTGTGTTGTCTTATATTCCATTTGAACTACTGATGTATTGTACCCATGTATCATGTACTCGAATTACCCATGATCGATCTTAAGTGATCACATCTGTTTGTATCATGCGTTCAAAATTTCTAAAACGAACATAATCATTTGTCGCACCATAGCCTAGGTTCTGGTGCTCCATAGGCATGGTTGTGCCGTGCCAGAGCCCACGGCGCGTCTGTGCCACGCCATAGTACATGGCGTGTCAGTGACGCGCCATAGACCACGGCGCGACAGTGACGCGGATAGACAACGGTCAGCTACAATTGAGTTGTTGTCGGTGCTGTACAAAACTACAAGTGTTGTATAAAACGAACATAAAGCAAATAAATGGACGACAAGTTGCCACACAACGTTTTGATTGGTTTATGAGTCTACAAGTTTTCGACGATAATATTCGTTCGACATAAGTTCGACGTAATGAACTAAGTCCCACGAATGTAAGGATCCCTTGAACACCTCTTGGAAACATCGTCGTCCGGTAGAAGAAGGGGGTCATCGTACTCCACATCAAGAAGGGGGTACAGCTAGTGCGGCGTGGGAGGAGCTATCATGTTACAAAATGATAAATAAAGGGTTAGAGTATTCAAAATAACAATTTTTAGATTAACATTATGTAGCATTACATAATTTGAACTACTTGTTATGCAATACGAACACAATATGAAATCACCTGCTGTATTCTATGCCGGCTAGCCTTGTGGCTAGATTATTTGTAAACGGAGCAAAGATTCCTGCCACGGGTCTTGTTGAAGTCTCCCCCACCGTACATGTCTTTGATGTACCCTCTCATAGCGTCCATGTCCCCCTTTAGTCGCTTCTTCTTCCTCCTACCCTTCCCTACCTTTATTAGATCCGGATGCGGCACGTAGTCATAACCATTATAAGGTGGCCACTGTGTTGGGTCAAGGTATGGCTCGAAGCTCATCTCCCAAATATTAACGGTGTTCGAACGGAGATATAAGGGTGACATATATGGCAAATCCTCATAGTTGTAACCACGAACCCTGCAGGCCGTGATCATATGAGAGCATGGGGCATGCATGATCTGAAGGACGTTGCAAATGCACTCTACCTTTTCAAGATCAACTCGGTAGTTTCATCCACCATAACGTTTGCCGCCCAAGCTTGTGCCACCCTTGCCCCGTACACTAAAGATATGACGACAGGGTCCATACGGCTCGGCGGTGTGCTGCTTGGCCAATTCCTCGGCCTCCTTCAAATGTTTAGCTCCAGCCTTTCCAAAACGCCCCTACTCAGCTATATTTCTCTGTGCAAGTTCCCACCTCTTCACAAAATATTCGTTGCACTTATGAAAGGAGAACTCAACAATTCCAAACACAGGCAACGATCGAACTTCGGTGAATACACGGTTGAAGGACTTTGAGGAGTTAGTGGTCATGATGCCATACCTGAAACCCCCCTTGTCATATGCTAACGTCCACTGAGCCTTCTGTTCCATCTAGGCCTCTAACCAGGCCTTTTCCGCTGCATTTACCATCTTGTCTAGTTCTCTCTTTGTCTCCTTAAACTAGTGCTCTGTACGTACATAACATAGAGCCTTTACCTTGTCACATACCTCCTGCTTCCGCTGATGCCACCAGAAATTAGCGGCAAAGTGTCTCATGCACCATCTATGTACTAGAGGCAGGAACCCATCTATATGCTCAGTTGTAGCATTAAGAATCCCTGCGTGATGGTCGGAGATCAAACATATAGCGTGAGTTGGACCAAGCACTTGCACACGTAGAAGCCGCATGAACCATGACCATGATTCATTGTTCTCTCCCTCTACCAAAGCAAAGCCACGGGTACTATCTGGTCCTTAGGATCAACAGCAACAACCATCATCAAGGTGCCCCTATACTTTCCTATCAGGAAAGCGCCATCAACAAGTACGACTGGCCGACAAAACTGGAATGCATGTTCTATTTGCGCGAATGATCAGAACACACGATAGAGGACATGCCTCAATGGGTCCCGGAAAAACATCCCTCCGGTGTCCATAAACCATTTCAAGCCAGGGTTGTAATAATGCATTGCACATAAGATGTGGGGCACCCTGTTGTACGCTTTCTCCTAGGTACCCCATCGAATCGCCAGAGCAATTTGCTTAGCACGCCAAGCCTTTCCGTACATCACATCGTACCTAACGAATCTAGATATAGACTGTTGTAAAGAAGACACCGAGATGTCGTTATTGTCATCAACGAGCCCCAATATACGACGGGCAAGGTAACGTGTAGTGAGTTGCTGATGATTTTCCTTCCCCCTATTGTCTAGGCAAGTGTGGAGTTCAACAACTTTATTTATCCTCCACTTACCATCACTCTGTCTCCTTCGTGCATTTAACTTCCACAGACAACCGTTTTTACATATCAAGTGGTACCTCAACTCCTGGTCTGAATGAGTGATGGTGTACGGTCTATGGTGGTACACAGCATAGTCCTGAAGAAAGAGTTTTATCTCTGACATTGTGTTGAATATCATCCCCTTCCTAAGGGTTTCTTTCTCATGGTTATACAATGAATTCGTACACAGCTGCTGTAACACCTCGGGTGTTAGCCTTGCATAACTTGACTTGCATAACATGAGCATGAGCATCAAGCATTCATAAATCATCATTTACAATTGAAACATTTGATCGAAACATATGAAACATTGCTTGTTATCTCGTGTTTCTTAGAACATATGCATATGATCATGTACAAATGAATGCAAGTGGGTAGTGCTAGTCACTAAAACACCTTAGCTACACTTAGGTTAATAAAAGGAACCTTGTTCATGAAGGCCACATTTCATGATCCAGCACTTAAGTGATATTTCATGTGTTGACCTGAATAGCTATATGAGTGACTACTACATGAAATGCTTAAATGACCTTGCAAATTGTTTTAACATGCTTAGAGTATCATCATGAACAACTTTGGTATTTAGGGCTAGGGCTAAATTGGTCATTTAGTCATGGTTTGAGTATGTATCATGTTTTCAAAGTGGCATGTTTGACTAAAGTTGAACTAGGTGTTAGAGACCTTGCATGTAGGAGTTCACTAAAGCAAAGTTGTAGTGTTTGATATAAGGAACAACTTTTATTTTTATGTCATGGACTGATTTAGCTTCTAACATGTTTGAATTGGACTCACAAAAATCAGCTTTTCACTGTTTTCAGCACTTCAAAAATTTTCTAAGTGTTTGCTCGACTGACAGCCTGACAGCCCTATCTTAGTGATGATATTACTCCGTCTCTGTTGCGAATTAGAACGAGGTACTTGAACCAAAGTTGAAGCTGGTACATAGGGCTAGGATTTTTGTTAAGACGGTTTACGAGTTGGAGCCACGGTTTAGCCGGTAAATCAACTTGAAAACGCGCTGTCAGGCACTGCTCGGGCGACTGACGAACTGAATCGTCCGTTCTTCAGTGGCCGACCGGAGCAGAGTCCGCGCGCCGCGTGGACATCGCGGCTGGCCGCGCGTCGCCGGCGCTCTGTCCAGCGTGGCCAAGGCAGGCAGGCGCGCGCCTTCAAGTCCCCAGCACCCGCCCGCACTCAGCCACGCCTCCAGTGTCACATTTCCGCCTCCTTCTCCACCGCAAGCACAGCCGTCGAGCTCCCGCAGCGCCACCGTCGTCGTTGACGGCACAAGCCGCGCCTAGCCGCTTCTCCATCACCGCAACTGCATCGCCGTCTTCCCCGCAACTCCCTGCGCCAGCCAGTGCCCGCCGTTCTAGCCCGGTGAGCTCTAGCCCCGCACACCGCCTCGCCGGAGCTCCTCCGCCACCCTCGTCGCCGTGGCTAGGCCCAACCCGACCACTGCAGGCCATGAGAGCGCGCGCACTAGCTTCCTTGTAGTCCACTGGTGCTCGTCCGAGCTTTAGGTCGAACCATCGTAGCCCCCACCGGCGTACCGCCGTGGTCCATCCCCGCCGTTCCGCCATGGCCGCCGCTGTCGTCGCGGGTGTCGACGATAGGGCCGGCCAAGTATACCAATCAACACGCTAGGTCATGTAGGTCGTATGGTGATGATGTCACCACCGGCGAACTCACCACCGTCGAGTTCTCGCCGCGTCAGCCGAGCAGCGCCGCCAGCTCTGTTTTGGTCTCGCTGACCGGTGGGTCCATCTGACGAGTGGGTCCCTGCTGTCAGCGACTCTAGGTTTTAGGGATAGTTCAAAAATTCCAGATTCAAGTATGTTTTGTTATTTTTGTATCTTTAGTTTGATAGCTCCAAAAATTGTGACATAAATTTGTGAGTGTTCCTTAGGAAATGTAGTATTTAAGAAAAATATGTTCTTAGCTTCAACCGTGGAAATTTATGGAGATTTAAATCAGGATTTGAAATGTGCTTTTGAATATATTTAAATTTGTTTATTTTATATCTAGAGTTCCTGTGCTCCAAAAATTATGAAATTTTTGTGGTAGGCTATTCTTGTCATACATGAGCTTGGGTAAAAATTTGAGGACCAGTGCATGTGTAGATCTATAGTTATAGATTTTTCTTTTATAAATAGTTAATCCTTGCATGAATTTTTATAAATTAATTATGAGTCCAAAATTCATGAAATTTGTTGGAGGTGATACTAGTACCATATGGATGTTAGGAAAAATAAGAAATCTGTTGCTTGACACTTTTCAATAGGATTTTTCATTTATGCTATTTCAAGCCTTGCTTCCTTATCATTTTTGTATAGAATGTTCTACTTAGTAAAATGACATGAAATTTTTATAGTAGTCCTTTGATAGCATTAGTAAGGCTCTGTAAATTTTGGAGAATTTATGAAGCACATCTGATATATATTTATTATTTAACCTAGATATCTAAATAAAATAATAAAGGCAATTTAATAAATAGTTTGGGCTTCACCATTATATCATCTTAACTGTAATTGGTATGCTTACACTGTTGGTAGGTTCTAGTTTGTCAAATTTGGAATGATTACATAAAGTAGAAGTATTCTTACTTTATATTGCATGTTAAATCATTTCCGGACTGATTCTAGAATGTGATGAGTTACATGTTGAAACTGATGTAGACTATAAAAATGGTTAATAACAAAGTTGTAGAGAATTTGATAAGCTTTCCAGAAAGTCTAGGATCACTGTTTTTGGATTTGTAGAACTCCAGTTATGAGTGAAACAAGTAGCTGCAGGTTGTGGCGTAGTCGATGCATTGTAGAAATAGTTAAGTAGTAATCGAGAAGAGATATGCACCTACTCAAACAACGCAATGCACTTGTTAACATTATGCATTCGTAATACTCATACCATACTCATGCATCTAGGATTGGAGGAAGAGATCACGTTGCTGGAATTCGAAGAAGCAGAGGAAGGGAACCCGCAGGAGAATCCGCAAGCCCCCGCTCCCGAAGGCGTGGAGCAGAACCCTGAAGAGCTTCCGGAGTGCCCTGACCACCGCCCTACTTCCTTTCTGCGAGGCAAGCCCCGGAGCATTATAAGTCTCCCAGTAATTTATAAATGTTTACTTACGTATTTATGATTGATGCATTAGGTATAAGAGTTGAATGAAACCACTTGATGCATGTACATTCCTTGTCCAGATATTAACCCTTTAACCGGTATAGGTCCAGGATCGAATATATGCTTAGCCATGCTTAGACCGGTAGAAGTCGGGTGATGTCCTGTCACCTGCGAGATATAGGTGGATACCGGAGCACGGTTGGCTATATCTGCTATCGTGGAACAGAACCATGTGGTAAAAATAAATTGAGACCGGACGGGAAGTCGATAGAGAAGCAACAAGACATGGAGGTCTTGGGTGTGGATTTATCCCCGTCTGTGTCGATTAAGGACCGTACTGTTGTTGGCGCTTCTGACAAGATTGAACGCATGCCTCTCACTTAGCTGGCTGGATAACTCGTTCCGACCGCGAAGCCGAGTAATTCAACTCAGGCCGGGAACCGTTCTGTTGTGCGCTCCTTCCGGGGAACGATCAGACTGAGCCCAAGGGCAGGCTTGGCCTGAGCATCCTAGCATCTGGTGTTCCAGATTGTGCGGCGCGGTACGGACCCGCGAAATATGTACCTGAGTTGTACCAAAGGTGACCTAAGACTATCGTGGCTGATAGATCTGGGTTTGTGTTAGGAATAAATTCCCAGCTGGTTGAAATCGATTCGAATCGCCGTCTCTCCCGGATAGTGAGAAACTTGGCTAGTCCCAACATCGTAGCAACTATATTATGAAACATGATGGTTCAAATGAATAGGGAATTACAATACCTGCTATGGTTACTATTGTATGATTCTAAATAATATACCACATGTTTGGCATAGGATAGTTGCTAACCTAGAAATGGATAGTTATAATTAACTTGATAAAAGAATCACAATTGTACAACAGTTAATTGCCTTTTTCGCAAAATGTTGTCAAGTTACGTCCACTTATACAGCCTTGCATAATCCTTGGAGTCATTTTATTTCTGGTTCATGACGGGTAAGTCTAGCTGAGTACCTTCTCGTACTCAGGGTTTATTTTCCCATTGTTGCAGATGGCACTGTGTATCATGGTTATTGCAAGAGTTGTTTCTATCCCGCTGTGGATGATGAGTAAGCCTTGGGCAGGCTTCTTTAGTAATTCCTATCTTTGCTTTTGTGGACCGTGATCTGGCTTGGCACTGTATCAAACTATGTTGGAAACTTTATCTTCGAACTTATTTGCTTCCGCTTTGTTTACCAAACTCAGTTTGTAATAACTTTTTATTCGTACTCTGATGATGAAAAGTATCTGCGAACCGTATGTAATATGTGGCATGTATGTTGAATCCTGTACGATCTTGGTTGTTGTAAATCGTTTATCGAGACCCGTCGTGGTACTCGACGGACTACCGGGTTTATATGGATTCAAGTATGACAGTGCGACCGCTTGCGGATTACCATTATACTTGTATTCTTATAAATTGGTCGGTTCTGCGACAGCTGGAGACCGGTATCACAAACTGCCATATCCGTCATGCTGACATCCCTATAGTTCGGAATGCCTCTGAAAGATACGTTCTTGGACCTTAGTTGCTCAAGCTCAGTCGCTGTGTAAGGTGGTGGTGGAACATACTGATGCGCTTCGCTAATTCTGACCCATGAATCATAGGAGGTATCATCTGTAGCCAAATATGTGACTAGTCTATCCTGAGCATGGACATCTTGCAAAACCTAAGTTGGTACTAGTAATGGCATAGTATGAACCGATACTGGCATAGCATCAGCCGGTGTTGCCATAGCATCTGTACCTTCTTGGTCATCATCAGAATCGTCTGAATCACTGCTAAGTACATCACCGATCCTGTCCTCCTCCTCCTGCTCCTCCTCTTCCTGTTCGAACTCATTCACATCGAAGTCATTGCTTATACAGCCTACTGCAGTTGAATGAACTGCTCCTGTGTCAACCGACCATCCAAATCCATGTTATCCTAAGTTGCTTCCCCTTCGACCCCAAATTCTTGTTCATTGCCTCCAAAACCATCAATGGACGGGCCTTCCTAAACACCATACATCCTGTACCCATTCTCCACCACCACCTCAGCCATGGGTACATTGGAACCTTGGAGAACCCTATTATAGCGGGACCAGTGAGCAGGGTCGCGCAAGGGCACGAGGACATAGTGTGCCTTAGTCTACCCAGTATCAAACCTCCCCTTCAGTGTGAAATCATCGTCAAACTTTATATTCAAACGGACACAAAGGTCGTTGAAGCTAGGAGGTTCATCAAACCATTTCAATTCTTCTTCCATATCCTCAAACATACCATCTTCTCTCCTAACACTTTCTCCGTATAAAACTCTAACACAACAATCCATCTGTAAAAGCATTTCAAGAAACTTCATCAAGTCGTCGAAAGCATTTCGTCCACTATAACTATACTAACTAATCAAATATTAACATCTATACAAGGCTAACTACAACAACTAATTAGACTAAATCCAATGTACAACTAGAGTCAATAACTATACTAATTAAATTAACTAACTTTACTAACTATACTTTAATAATTTTACTAACTTTATTAACTGTGCTAACTATATTAGTGGAGTACCTCGCTGCAGCGCGCAAGACCGGGCCGAAAGGCGCGGGCGTAGGCCTAGGGGGCAGCCGTCGTGCATGACCCGAGGTTCTGGCCAGAGGGGGAGGTGCGCCGGCGAGCGGGCGTGGCGGCCGCACCGGGCGGCCGACAGCCTGGCCGCCTGGCTGGCGCGGGCGGGCGGACGCGGCTGGCTTGCTGGCGCGGGCGGGCTAGCTGGCGTGGGCGAATGCGGCCGCGGCGGATGGCGTGCTCGGCGGCCAGGCTGCCTTGCTGCGCTGCTCGGGGAACGGCGACTGCTCGGGCACGCGGGCCGCGGCGGAGGTTATACCCGGCTCTGCCGCGCCATGGATGAGGGCGCGGCACTGTCGCGCCAAGATCGGTGGCGCGGCAGAGCTCTGCCACGTCAGCGGTCAGCGCTTCTGGTCGCTGCCACGTCAGCCCTCTGCCGTGCCACCATGCATGACGTGGCATAGGCATTTGGCCGCGCAAGGGCAATAGACGCGGCCAAAAGTGTTAGTTTTTTAAAAAACCCGATAGTGTTAGATTTAAAATTAGTTTCGAAAAAGTGTTAAAATAAAAAAAAATCGCTAGCTGCGCGGCGGACAGCATCTGGGAGGGCTGTTGGGGATGATTATTGGTCGGCTCCATCGGCCGGACGGGTGGCTTGGTTTTCTAGGGTGGGGGGAGGGATTTCGCCATTTTGGTGGTCACCTGGGAACACGACGTGAGGGGTGGACAGTGTACGAGACGGTTTGCAGGGGGCTGCTGTCGTGTCGTGTAGCCCATAGTGTGGTGTGCGTGCGTTGTGACCTCGCCGTGTGATGAGAGTAGGGATGAAAACGATACGGATATTTTCCGACCGTATTCGAAACCGAATCCGTTTAGAGGGGTTGATATCTGTCCGTATCCGAGTCCGGATATCCAACATCCGATACCGTATCCGTATCCGAATACTCAAATCGCATATTTATGATGTCGATATCCAATCGTATCATATCCGACATAGTTGACACTATCCGTATTCAAATCTAAATCCGGACAGAAATATAAAAACAAATATAATATCGGTAATATCCGTCCGTATCCGATCCGTTTTTATCCCTAGATGGGAGGATGGATGGGTGAAGGAATATGTGCCTCGGCCCCTGTTTTCCTCTATCTCCCTTTCGGATGAGGTCTACATGTAGGTTTATACCCCGAAATAATCCATTTCGCCATCGCCAAATATTCCATCTCGTCGCTGTCGTCTTGCAGTGCCGTTGCTGCAGCTAGTTGTACCACTGAGCACCGGAGAGTACCGATAAACATGCATGGGCAGAGTCAGCTCATCGCCTGATCTTTCTTCTGCGAGATTCTACAGAAATACGCACGTACGAGTCGGAAAACAACAAATAAATAAATGCAATTGTGATAAATTGAAAGTTTTTTGTATATAAAAAATGAGCCAAATATCGACGCATCTTGTGCAAGACAAAGGAGGGGATAAACCCGGACGACGACGACGATAGCCAAGCCCAACCATGGATGACATGCACCCTCTGTTTTCATCTTCGTGCAGTGGGTGCGTAGAGTCCGTATCAATTTTATATGGCAGGGATTCTAGTTAATTGATAGAAAGAGAAAAGGCGAGTGCACCGGGTTCCCGGCTTTCCTCATGTGTTGCCTTTACATAGTGTTTCCATCAACGCAAAAAGGCGAAGAACATAATCAGACGCAACTAACAGAAGATTTTTCAAATGCAGTTGACAGTTTGCTCGGACGATCCAAATAATCCTGCTCAACTGAATTGGCACATTCTCTTATAACCAACGAAATAAAATACTGATCATGGGCCCAAAAGCGTGTCGAATGAGCATGGTATTAGGCAGGGCAAGGAGTTCAATTCAGCTCAGGCAATGCATAGTGATATATAAAAATAAAAGCACTACCAGGCAGTTAAACTTTCAAACTTAGGAGTGCGTGCTATCTTCTTCCTTAAATAGTTTGATTAATATTGTTTTTTATAGATATAAACATATTTGATATCGCAAATATTATTGTGCTGTCAAATTTACGATAGTTTGCTTTCGAAAAAAAGCTTACAATCTCTTATACACCCTCTATCAAAAAATGAAAAAATACATGATGTTTTAGTATTTTTAGGACATGTTAGTGGTCAATGGAAAATACCAATGTGTCCCTGTTTATTGAAAGTGATCCACACCAATTAAGGATTAAGCCACTAATTAGAAGGAATTTATGGAGACATGCACAAGCCTCAGTCTCAATCTGGTATGAGCTCAATCTAGTGTCAAGAACAAAAGCATTAAGTTTTATAGGAAAATTTTGGAACTCAAGCTGATATGGTATTAATCTAGTGTCGACAGCTAAAATAACTAGTTTTATGGGACAATTTTTTTTATAAAGGGCGACAAGAGCTTTGCCAATCAATATATTAGACGAAAAAAGAAAAAAAGAGAGATACACAACAGAGCTGCGTCTCTGATGGTGTTCCGGAGTGTGTGCACTCCTTGGTTTGTAATCCTTGATAAACCTCTCCCCTTGCGCACAAAAAAAAAAGAGTACAAAAGAGGTCACCCTGGAACTGCCCGTGAACAACAACCACTTATGGG
Organism: Miscanthus floridulus; assembly: GCF_019320115.1. Taxonomy (NCBI): domain Eukaryota; kingdom Viridiplantae; phylum Streptophyta; class Magnoliopsida; order Poales; family Poaceae; genus Miscanthus; species Miscanthus floridulus. The sequence continues at coordinate 92,700,326 of NC_089596.1, read as the reverse complement.
ACAATTTTTAAATCTTAAAGCATCGAGTTTTCTAGGATGATAGATATAGTATATATTTTTTAAAACGGTAAATTTCATTCAAAGCTTAAATACAAAACACAGAGATGGGGCAAAAAAATTGTCCTATTGGAACTTTTCCAGAGCCATCGATCAGGGAATTGCAGCGTACCTTGCTTTCTTTGCAAGATTGTTAGCCACTGAATTTGTATCTCTACCAATTTTAATGATAGAATGCATCATGTTCGTTGTGGTAGCTGTAAACGGTCTGTTCGTTTGTTGGTTTCAGTCAGCCCAAACCAGCCAGTCAATAGTGTTTTTCTCTCACAATAAACCAGCACCAGCCAGCCCAAACCAGCCCAGAAACCAACCAGCGAACAGGCCGAAAGTCTGTTAGGATTGTCTGCAGTGACAAATATAGTATATTTGATTTTGAGGACGGAGTTAGTAGTGTCTTAGATTTCAGAAAAGATCATGCGACTTATATATTACCAGTAAACGGAGTTAGTAGTGTCTTAGATTTCAGAAAAGATCATGCGACTTATATATTGCCAGTAAATGCTTTTCTCTCTCTCTCTCTCTCTCTCTCTCTCTCTCTCTATATATATATATATATATATATATATATATATATATATATATATATATATATATATACCAATTACAGAATTGGATGAAACATGCATGTAAAGTTGTTGCTGTCGTTATTGAAGCGATCATTTTCAGATGTGGTATAGATCCTTCATCCTAGCAGGAGCAGTGTACTAATACTATATCCAAAGATTCAACTGATCCAGATGACCGTTTGCCCATTTGGGCTGGGGGTTATTAGGGAGGAGAGACGAGCGACAGATCGGTACCTGGGGTCTGCTAATGACTGCATCATAAGGGGACATGTCGAGGCATGCCTCTGCAGTGCTCCCGACGAGAAACCCCACCATTTCGTCCTGAGCATCATGGTTAATTTAGCGTCCCCGGCCCCTGTGTAGGCCAGTCGTCTTAAGTCAAAACCATCAACCCGGCCATGCATCCTCCGGCTGGCCGGCCGGTAGTGCTCTAACCACCATGCTTCAGGGCCTTGTCGGCCGGGCGCACATCTCCATGACTCGCGGATTTGGATCACAGACAGAGAATCGTCGCTCACGATCGGCCTCGATCTCTCACCCATCGGCAGCACCGCTCCAACGTGGAGCACGCACGCACTCGTTCGTTGCTCATTCGGCTAGCTAGCTAGCTAGCTAGCTTAATTATGTATTAGCTGCTCTTCTAAATAAGTGCACTAAACAACTCCTAATCAAGAGTAGTTAGGATCTGCTATTGATCGATCAATCGATCTAGTGCTCGAAGGTCAGGACTAGCTTTTGTGTTGCTAGGTGAGGAGGTAGGGGATAGAACGCCAACCCAGCAACCCTCTCCTTGGTCCTCTAATCCAGCGCACACGCACAACGCTCCAATCGATCGAGATGGCCGCAGCATGCAGTCGTCAGCGTCGCGGATCTTTGGCCCAATAAAGTACGTGGAACGTGCATGCATTAGTTATGTAAACAAACGGTGGCTAATTGTGCGAGTATCGCAGTACTCCACTGAGAGGAGCCGCTGACCCCTACCAGCAGCAGCATGCAGCGCCATGCCCATCGCCCGCGAGCCAGCCAGCCGGCGCGCGGCACGGCGGCAAGCCAGGGGTAGGGCTCGCGTAAAGGCGCCTTTGAAGCTAGCCACGCCCCGGTCGCCGGCCCCTCCCAACAAAGCCCGCGCGCATAAGATATTCAGGATCCGGGCGAGACCACACCAGGGGCAGGGCTTTTGGGCAAAAGCGGGCAGTGAAGTCGACAGCGAAACGTTGCAAAGCTAGGCGGGCGACTGGCTGCTGCGGTGCTGCGGCCCCTCCGCCCCCGCCGCGAATCAAAATGGCTTTGTGGAAAGGTCAGCAGGGGAAAGCAACAATGATGGCCGGCTTTTGCAAACTCCTTTTAGCTAGCTAGCTAACAGCTTCCGGCTACGCCCTGTGTTGGGTGGGCTAAAATAAACTGCTAGCAGCTTAATTAAAAAAAAGAAAAGAAGAGTAAAGCTAAAATTCACTCCAAGTGATTCAAGGGTTCCTAATTTTTCTGCCCAATCCAAGCATGTCACGTGCTTGTGCTTGTTTTCGTTTTCGTTTCATTTGGCTGTTTTTGGCGCGTCTGCCCCTGTGCACCTCACCCTTGGTCAGCCCGCTAACCGTAAAACTCTCATTCCTGCTTAATGAAATACATGTGAGGCATGTTCGTGAAAAAAAAACTCCAACAAAGGTTATGGTTAGGGTTTCGGGGTTCGAGGTTCGGAGGCTTACCTAAATTTGATGGGCTTACAAGGATTATTAGGGGAGAAGACCAGTCAGCGGTGGTGGTGAGCGCAGGGGTAGCGTGGGGCGAGGTGGAGGCGGTACCACTGGCCGGGGCAAAGGAGGGGGCGTAAAGGTGATAGCCCATCAACCTCCGCTAGGTTATTAGCATGGCAGCGACGAAGGTGACAGTGGCGTTGCCGGAGCCAAGTGGGAGGCGGTGGCAGCGGGAGAGCTTGGATCGAAGATTAAGAAGACATAGGGAAGGAGGCACACATCCAATAGATTTTAGAGCCGAGCCGTGGTGCAGGGCAACAGATCCAGCGGAGGGGAAGCCGTCGTAGCCGGGACAGGGAGGTGAAGGCGCTTGGGGGCGGGGCAGTAGATCCGGTGGTGGGGGGCCGTCCCATACATATCACCTTTGGAAGTGTAAGGGGTATATGCCCTTAGGGGGGGACTATATCTCAAGTACCACGGATATGTGATACAAATTTTTATGGACACACCCGCAGGTACATGTAGGTGGATATATATGTACTCAACACATATTTTACCTAACCCACTGTCATCCCTAAACATGCCCCTATAACTATAAGCAACAATATTCGTACTCGAACCTATTGCTCATGGCATGGGTAATGTATGCATGTATAAGGTTGTGTCTCGAGTTCATTTTTGTTTCTGACATGTGCATGCATGTCGTCGTTTAGCTACTAGACAAGGGATGCTGAAGTCACGAAGCACATCGATGTATCATGCATCGATCCAGCAAAACCTTAGCTCCCAAGGAATGAATTAGAGATGACAACGAGCGTCTTTTCCAAATGTGTTGCCCTGCTTTCGATAATTTGGATAGGATTACAGGGAAAGGCGAGGAGAGGAATTGCACACTAGCTAGCTCAATAAAGGAGCAGCCAGCTTTGGAAGCATCCACAGACCGGCCGGCCGGGCATCAAAAGATGGAGACGACGACGAAGGGCCGGCTACGCGATTGGATGCCCTAGGCTTTAGTCACATTCAGAGGCCCATGTTTTTAAAAGCAATTGTTTTTGCCCTAGTAAGCTAAAGGCACCTCACTCACCACCTCTCTAGTCTCTACGCAGTGGCATTGTCAACGTAACATGCACGATCGCTGGACTGGTTCACTAAACAAATTGCATATACTCGATCTCTTCCGTGAATGCAAGCAACGAATTCATGCATGGTGACCGCATATATTATCTATCATCGATTGTTAATTCATGGCTCGATCAGGGTCAAGTACGTACTGGGGGGGCATCAGCCGTAGTGGTAGCTAGCTTGGCAGGCTTTTCTTGATGTTTAAAATATCTTCTTCTTCTTTTTAGGAATGTTTAAAAATATATTTGATAATAGGGAGTTGTGTACTACAGGTAGCTTGCTAGTTGAAGCATCTGGATGACGATATATATGTGTTAGAGAATTGCAGTGGGCAATCGGCATCTGAACGCAGCAGGTCTCTTGTAGTACTGCTATCTAGTATATGAAAGTTGAGTGGAGCCCTAAATTATACCGGAGGGCTGAGTAAAATCGTACCGCTTCATGAGGTTGGACAAAACCATCTAGTCAGATGGATGCACACCACCTTGCTTTCCACGTATGCGTACAGTTTCTCTGAATAACGCTAGATAAATTAATATCACCATGCAGTTAACGATCGACTACACTACACGAACATAAATATAGCAGTACACAGCTTGCATGCACTTACACCGTTACACGTACACAGGACGGGAGAGATTAATTACCTGAACAATAGCGATAAGCATCGTACGTGTGGTGTCTAACTGTCTACATACAGTTTAACAGGTGTCAGCCCTACGTCGTAAGCCGCCGAAAGAAACCATATGCAGCAGCAGCACGCAGGTAGCCAAATATCCAGATGAAATTGCGCTTTACAAATCAAAGTGCTGCATGCACTGTCGAAAAATCTCCACCGAAAAGGAGCAAGATTTCACCGGGTCTTTTTCCATCCACCACGCATCATCGCCGGTAAAAATATATATGCTTGCGAGGCTACGAAACTGCAGGCGGCCAGCAGGCGTTATTTACATGATCCTTTGCACCCACATTGTCATCTCACTGAGGTGATGAATCGGTTGTTGGGTCTGCCCTTTCTGGGGTTTCAACCCGACATATGTATCTCTCCCCAGATTTGCAGCGCCTTTTTATCTTCAATTTTTTACCTCACGGGAGAAATAACGACTTGTCAAAATAGTGCCTGCCCACTGGCGCGCGTTAGTTCGACCCCCAAAGATCTGCAGCTGATTGATCCACTTGTGCATGCCATCGATGATCTCTTGGACTAGTAGTAGTCTGCATCTCCAGCTGATGCTAGTTTAATCATGTCGTCAAGAAGGCACTGTCAGCGTGGAACTGACGGTGAAAGATCAGTGGAGATATTCGAACCCATGACCATTAAACTTTTTTTTCGAACAATACCCATGATCATTAACAACCACAGTTTCAAAACACTTTGTTGGTGGGAAATTACATAACTGATTCTAGCTACAAGCAAGGACATTCAGAACAGGCCATTCGTTTTTGCTGGCGATGAGAACCTTGAAAACTAGTGGCTCGATCAAAATATTAAACATTTTACTATATTGTACCCGGCTGAAAAGCTTCGTCTCTCCTACACCTAAATTGTGTAAGCACGTTACAAGAAAAAGTTAGGGCACGGTGTTTTAAAGGAGTTTTACATCTAAATTAAAAGATAAAAATTAGGAGAAATATTCCTTTCCTAGATAGATCGAGCTTGTCATCCAGATTGCTCCTCCTGTAGACACATTGTTGATGCGATCCCCTACTCGCAGCCTACCTTGAGCGTACGGCGCACAAGCAATAAAGATCATCTACATTGAATGCAGGCTGCAGGGTTCAAAATTTCGGTTGAATTTCGCGAATTTCGGTAATTTTGGTGGTGACTGAAAGAAAAATCTGAAATTTTGTAATACACTAATACTTATGGAATATAAACCTAGACTCATATTTTCTATTGTTTATATTGCATATTCTTCTATTTCATAGATGTGTAGTCATAAATCATACTAATATTTGTTTAGATCTATTTTTTAGAAAAAAGCATACTTCATGTGTTAGTCTCTAAAAAAATTTCACCGAAATTTTGGCTGAATTTCGAGAAATTAAGCAATTTCGGTGGTGGCCGAAATTTTTGCGATACCGAAATTAAAAACCCTGGCAGGCTACCACGTACCTAAAACAGTATAAATCTATGTCCTGTATGCTACCCCCTCTAATCTACTACCGAGATACGTAAATTACCATGTCGTAAATAAAAAACTACAAAACCTGCCAATTTCCTAGGCGGGACTAATCTTTTATTGCATTTACGTTTATTATGCATCTTAGAATTTGTTTGATTTAAGGTTAGGCTAATCCCAATTAAATCTAACAAAAATAGCTAGTATTATCATTGGCGTGAACACTGCGAATTATATGTTTTGTGGCAACGTACGAGCATGTTTACTAGTTAAATATATATTTGCAATATGTTGTATAGGCTTACTCGAAAACAAAATAATTGTTGCCCATAATAATCAGTGGATGCGTGTTCACTACATCGAGTTGACTACTTTTGTTGCTGGGATCCAACTAGTGAGAATATTGCCTAACGACTCTACCAGAAAAGACTAACGATTCCAAAGCTGAGTGCGGCTTAGCCAATCAAAAAACGAGGAGAATAACTGCCAAGAATGTCAGTGGCTGCTATTATTTCATTCATTTACTACCTAGGAGCTGTTTTATTTCCTTTCCAATTCCTTGGTTGGGCAAAAGCCATACTAGATATGCAGTTGGCCGGCCGTCATTTCGTGAACGGGTGCCAATCATCGTTTTATTTATCTTATAGATGACAGATTGACACAGCAGCGCTACCGCAAATTCGCACCAGAATATTTATGATGTATTTTGTACAACTTCTCCCACAGCTTCACAAATCTGTTTTAAGCTTCTTCGACCATACGGGTGTGGATGAAACAACTTCTCAGCAGTTTTTAGCTCCTCTCACATGCATAGTTCTCTAGGTGAAGCTGGCTAAAGTTGAAAATACTAGCTTCTCTTAGCTTTCTCTCTGCTATCTTCCCTAAGAAGCTGTTTTTTTACCAAATGTTTATGAAAACAACTTTAGCTTCAAGTGAGGCTGCTTTATGGAACCAAAGCAAAAAAAAAAAAAAAAACCTGCTTCACTAGCGAAACTAAGTTATACCAAACATGCTCTCATCAGATGTAACTGACAGATATTGAAAAAGAACACATTCATTATCACATACCTTCTGGATATGGTAATAACCCTAGAGGGTAGTACTAGAAGCAGTTAGCAAAAAATAATGACCTTGTTGACGTCTCTTGGTGAGAACTACTTTGAAGGTTTGGGTCTTCATTTCCAGGTTGAAAGTTATCATCAGAGATTTTACCGACATGTAAACATCCAACGCCCCCCCCCCCCCCCCCCCCCCCCCCCGCCCCTTTTGTTCATCAAGAGTCGAAGCATAAGATTACAATCTTGAAGCACAAAATGCTTCATACACATTCGTTTAAAAAATTGCTCGACATACATAGGCACATGTGGTAGCCAAGAAGTCAAGCCTATTATAATAAACTAACTTATCTTGTTTGTTTTTTTATATATGGCCAAAAATGTTTTAGCCATATAGAAGAACATGAAATGGTTATGAAACCAGATACCATAACAAAAAAAAAAGGAAAATACATTCTTATAAAAATATACTACATATATATTATTAGAACAGTATAACTTTTACAATATTACATGTGTATTGGTTTCCAGATCTTATAACAAAAGGCAACATAGAAAAGCCGTCAAAGGAACATGAAAATAACAATCTAAAGCAAAGGGACCTCACCGCGATAGTGGAATATCACAGTCGCACCGTCCATACCAACTAGATCAGGTCATTCATATCTCATCGAATGCTTACTACATCAGATATTGCCACCACTGAAAATGATAGACAGAGTACGTATTATCATCAGTCAAAAATCATATTTTTTTTCTCAAAGCATTTGGAACTTTCATTAGTTTCCTTTGGACAACCATTCTTGGCTTATATAGGCAGAAGCATACTCCCTCTATCAAAAAGGGCCACATCTAATTCTTTTTAGGAGTCAATCAACTTCAAATTTAACTTTGTATGAAAATATTATCAATATTTCTATCTTTAAATAAGTTTACAAAAATATATTGCAGAACTTATCTAATAACGCTGTTTTGATAATATAAGTTATTATTTTTATATATATTTGGTCAAATTTAATATTGGTTTATTTCTAAAAAATGAGATATACAACTTTTTTTTACAGAGAGAGTACACTAGTATTGACAGTCTTTTTCAAATAAAAAATTGCATTGATAATTTAGCGCACAGCAAAGCCAACGGTTTCTCTCGGGGCAACGTAGCTCAGGCTGTGGCGTATAGGGGAGAGGGGATCGACCGGCCCGAGCGGTGGGCCTACGCTGCATGATGCCACTGTTCTCCGCGCTGTGGCCTGTGGGTGACCGGTGACGTCACGCGCGGCGCCACACGGGCGTGCAAGGGGGAAAAGAAGACGCATCAGCAACAGCACGCATGTGCCCTGCAATCGACGGAGGAACCAAATCTTCCTCGGGAAAACCACGCAGGGCGCGCCGCGCGGCCCCACCTGGCTAATTGGGCCGAGCCCTACACCACTGGGATGCACCCGTACTGAGCCTGAATTTTTTATATTTTAGCTCTTTTTTTTGAAAGTTTCTCACAAATAGACCCCTAGAGGAAAATTTCAGAAAATAGACCCTTAGCTTGGCTCCATCGATGCTGGCGTCGAGCTAACAAGTCTCGGCGCCAGCGTCCCTGGCGCCGAGCTCTTGGGCTGGGTAGGTGACATGGCAGCAGGGAGCTCGTCGCCTGCAACTATGGCGCCGAGCCTTCATTACCTATGGGCCCGCGCCTCTCTTCCTCTCCCTCTCTTGCCCTAGCAGAACAGAGCCGAGCTTCGCCGCCGCCGCCCTCGCCGACGCCGTGCCACTGCCGTGCCACCGCGCCTGCTCCCGTGCCCGCGCCGCACCACTACGCCTGTGCCCTTGCCCGCGCTCGCGCCACCGCGCCCGTGTCCACGCCATTGCCCGCACCGCGCCCGCGCCCGCGCCACCGCCGCACCACCGCGCCCGCGCCCTGAGCCCGCCAAGCGCCACCGCGGCCGCCGCGCCTCGGCGTGCAGGAGCGCCGCGCCGCGCCATTGCTCGCAGCTGGCCGCCCGCGCCCCGGTCCCCTCGCTGGTTCCTACGCCCGCGTTGCACCCTCTCCTCGCCTTGGCCTCGCCCCGCCTTGCCGCCCTCCACCGCCGGCCGGAGCCCCCTGGCATTCCACGCCCGCCGCGCGCCACCGCTGTCGTCGACCGCGCCACCGTCGACCCTGCCACCTACAGCGGCCGGCCGTGCCGCCGCTGGCCCGGATCGTTGGCCTGACCCACGCCCATCGTCCGCTGCGACTCCGTCGACGTCCGCGGATCAGTCGTTGGAAAGGTAAAAATTATGAATATGCAATGTACCTACTTAGTTGGTATTTGTTATTTACTAGTTAATATGATGACTGAGGTAGTTGATTTAGTTAGTGATCTAGTGAGATATATATGTAGATAGATTGAAACATAGATACACAGGTACATATATATAGTTAGATAGCTACTTAGATATGTAGTTACATATTTAGTTAACTAAATATGATCTAGCTATTTAGTGAGTACACTGTATATATATACATAGTTATTATCTTATTTACTTAGTTTGTAGTTAGAAAGTACTTGTTATGTACTATGTATCGTCTAATTTGGACTAAAGGACATGTGTTTCGTTACGTGTTTGAACTAGATAGACAACCTAGTGACCATATATCATGGAGGCACCTTTGAAAACGATCGCTATGTATATGTTGAGTTTGTTGACATGCAAAGCGTGCCTGTGCTATTCAATGATAGGTCTTCATTTACTGAGATGGTTGCAAGGGCTCGTGAGGAGCTGCATTTCCTTAGAGATGATGGCATTGTAGTTGATGGTGTACTGCACCTAGGTTCTCCTCCCAACATCTTCAGGCGAATGATCTCAATTAGTTGTGCGGATCAGTGGGAGAACTATGGGAGATCGGCTATGAAGAGCCAGCTGTAATGTTTAGACGTGGTTGTGCGTTGGGTGTTAGTTGATCCCATCCCTCATGGGTTTACCTCAGCAATGGATCATCAGGCACACATCGACCCTCCCATTCTAGAACCTTATCTGCATATGGAGATTGCACCTACGGTTCCCGTGCTCAATCTGCCCCCAATGCGATAGTTGGAGATGCTTGTCAGACTCATGTTTCTGTGGTAGATCCTCCTTATGAGATCCCTTTGACACAGAATCATCCGAGTAAGTGTCTTAACCGTATGGTTTTTGGGAGCTCACCTCATTCCTTACATCTATTTCTTTCATTCTTTCCTCATTTTTCTACTGATGTTGTAGGAGACATTCCTGAGAATATGGATGTGCCCCCTGTTACTATGCAAGTGCACTTTGGAGATGGATTCCATGGCTCTAATAGTGTTGAAATTATGCATGATTCGGAGCCATATGAGATGGCTAGGGCTCTTGATTCTGATGATGATCGCCCTGTTGGAGAGCTGACGGAGAGTGATATTGAGATGATGAGGCGTATCTTTCCCGGCCGCTGTGATCCTAGAGTTCACGAGTTTAGTGATCTTGCTCATTCTGATCAGGGGTTTGCAGAAGGACATGATGATGAGCTCCTAGAAGCTCCTGAGGCCGGTCCTAACATGGTAATTGAGAATGGGAGGGTGTTCAATGACCTCCCTACTTTGAAGAGGTGGTTGCAGGCTTTTGCAGTGATACGAAAGAGACCTTACAAGGTATTACATTCATATGTGGAGCACCGTTACACAGTTGTGTATGACAAGGAATGCTACCCATGGAGGGTTTGTGCAAGGAAGCAACAGGTAATCGGAAAATGGAAGATCACAAATGTTGTCGGGCCACACAATTGTGCTGATCATGAGCTGACACTAAGGCATTGGCAGTTGACATCTTCCCTCATTGACAAGCGGTTCATGGGAATTTTGCAGGGAGAACCCAACATGAAGGTGAGGACAATTATCAGGATCGTTGAGGTGTTGTATGGAGGTTATGTGATAACTTATGGTAAAGCATGGAGGGCTAAGCAACGAGCGTGGAAGATGATATATGGGGACTAGGAGGATGGGTATGAGCAGCTGCCAGTTCTTTTCAATGCAATCAAAGCGGTGAATCCAGGCATGCATTATGAGTACATCCCAAAACCAAATGCATGGAAGGATGGGAGGCAGATATTCTTCCGTGCTTTCTGGTGCTTCTCTTAGTGTGTCAAGGCCTTTAGGCACTGTCGTCCTGTCTTCTCCATTGATGGTACGTTCTTGATTGGCAAATACCAGGGCACACTTCTTATAGCCATATCCTGTGACGCGAACAATAAGTTGGTTCCTTTGGCATTTGCTTTGGCTGAGAATGAGAACAATGACAGTTGGGGATGGTTCTTGAGGCTAGTCCAGATACACGTGGTTGGGCCTAGTAGGGAGGTTGGCATCATATCTGATAGGCACCAGGGCATACTTAATGCCATGCGAGAGCGGATAGAGGGGTATGCACCTTTGCACCATCGTTGGTGTACTCAGCACCTTGCCAAGAATCTACTCCGAAAGGATGGTGTGATGGGTAACTTTGATGTGTTCCAGGAGGCTGCTCGACAGCTTGAGGACAAGTACTTTTAGGAAAAGTTAGAGCAGGTCAGAACCACATCAAATGCAGAAGGTAGACAATGGCTCATAGGTTTGATGAGGGATTTGGAGAAATGGATGAGAGCTCACGACGCTGGTGGATGGAGGTACGAGTTTCAGTGCAGCAACATGGCAAAATCATTCGATAAGTTGCTATTAGGGATATGTGGTATGCCCATGAATGCAATTGTTCAATTCACCTTCTATAAGCTTATTGCCTGGTTCAACGATAGACACACCCATGCATTGCAGTTGCGGAGTGATGGAGAGATATGGGCTCCAAAACCAAAGGCACACCTAGAGAAGGCAAGAGAAAGGGCTAGCACACATGAGGTTACATGCTTTGACCATACCACAGGGACTTATCAGGTTGAGCATAGGGGTGGTACAATGTCTGACGACGAGGTCCGAGAGTCGAGGATACATGTGGTTGTCCTCTAAGATTTCAAGTGCACTTATGGTAAACCAAGGCAGTACCACTTTCTATGTTCTCATTTGGTGGCAGCATCTAGACATCACAACTATAATATCGAGAGGAGGATACCTCACGAGTTTAGTGTCGATATGCTTGTGCACACATGGAGCCCCCGCTTCGTGCCTTTTCGAGACCCTGGAGAGTAGCCTCCATATGATGGGCCGAAGTACATTGCGGATCCAGCTTACCGTTGGAACAAGCGTGGATCAAGGCAGAGGACGAGGCACAGGATGGTTATGGATCAAATACCTAGAAGAACGAGGCGTGGGATAGGAACTCTATTTGTTACTGACCCCGAGCAGTACAAGTGCGGCAAGTGCGGTAGACTTGGCCACAATTCACGAAGTTGCCATTGATAGATTAGTGAGGTGCGACTATTGATTGATTTTATTATTTTATATTTGTCATATTCATTTAATTAATTATGCATGTCTCAATTTATGCTTGTATTTGTGTCAATTACTTATACATTTTGAAGTTCATGTTTAATTGTATATTGAAGTTCTATTTCATTCACTTTTTTCTAGGATAGAGCAATTCCACCTACTCGACCCGACGTACGAGGCGACCCACCAAGGACGTCTCATAGCGCTGGGGCAGGTAATAATCTATAAGTTTTGTTCAAAATTTGGTGAGTGTACATGTGTTCGTGAAGTAATAGGAGACTATGTTTTATTCGATGTAGGACCTTCTGCTCCTTTGTCCTAGAACCCACAGTGGGTTCTTGGACATGCGGTACGACGATAGGTACACTCATTTCCTACAAAGAGCTGGCCTGGATGTCATCTCTTTTTAAGTCTGTCGTGGGTTGCCCAAGTTCAACTCAGTGGCCATAACTGTGTTGGTTGACAGGTATTAAATTGAATCATTGCCTCCATTCATGGCCATTTGTTCACGCGATTGACTTTTTGACAAGTAATCTTGCTTTGTCTCAAATATAGGTGGCGACCGGAGACTCACAACTTCCACCTACCTTTCGGGGAGATGACAGCCACGCTCTAGGACTATCAGAAGATGCTAGGCCTAAGGATTCACGGCAACCCAGTCACCGGGTAGTGCAGGTCAGAGGGCTGGAGAGCACGAGTGGAGGCCTTCCTTGGGTGTGAGCTTGGCGAGCAAGGGGCTCGCACTTCTAGAGTTCCCATCTCCTGGCTACAGGAAGAGTTCACACAGTGCCCTAAGGAGGCAGATGAGGAGACAATTGGGTACTACTACAGGGCATGGATCCTACACCTATTTTCCTACATTCTCTTCCCAGATGCCATGGGTGATAGTGCATCTTGGATGTGGATCCACTGCCTTAGTGACTGGGACCAGGCCGGTCACTATAGCTAGGGCTCTGCAGTCTTGTGTTTTCTATAGCGGTAGCTGTGCGAGGGGTGTCGTCGGTCTTTGTCCAACCCATCACTTGGTGGATGCGTGTACCTGTTACAGCTGTGGATGCATGTACCTGTTATAGCTGTGGATGTGGGCTCGTCTTCCAGTTGGCCATCCAGAGGTTCTGGCTCGTCGTGAGTGGTTCCAAGGTCAGCCTCCAAGTCGGCAACCGACATGGGTGTACCTTTGGGACCAGGTCAGGGTTCCGTATGTGAGGTTAGACCGGGCATACATTGAGTTCACGAACGAGCTAGACACGCCGACGATGTCTAGTGTAAGTAAATTTTATGTTCCATGCTGGTTTGAAAAGGATTAGTATATCATCTAACATCTTGTTTGGACATGTTGCAGGTGGAGTGGGAGTCATACGGTGGAGAGGACACACTTCCTTTTTAGTTGAGCAACGTTTGTGGGTTCGACGATGACTTCTCTAGGATGAGGTGCCCTCTAATCTGCTTCTATGCTGTCGAGTTTCACCTGCCAAATAGGGTTGTACGCTAATTTGGAGTGAGACAGCTTTGGCCTACGGCTCTGTTCTCGACTGGCGTTGACTTACACAAGTAAGTGTTTTGATATTTCAAATATCTCGTGATGGTCGATTTCTATTAATATGGTGACATATATATGAATTCAAGTAACGATGACATACGTGCAGGTTGGATCGTTAGAAGAACAAGAAGATTTTTGACTAGGAGAGGCACCACCAGTTCTTCATTGAGCAATGGGAGGAGATGCACGACAACGTGGATGACAACAACGAGCCGCACACGAACTGTGAGTTCAGGCGGTACCAAGCTTGGTACCAGCGTGCGACATGTTGTAGGTTGAGGGTACAGTGGACAGAAGATGACTATGCCGACATCGAGTCCTTCAACGATGAAGACACGGCGTATGACCAATCGACTCGTGCAGGAAGGCAGGTGGAGGTAGGACCGATCTTGGACAGAGTGGTAAGCCAATTGCCTTATTTTTCTATGTTAAGTTGCACAACATTACATTAGGCGTTCTTGGACCGACATTAGGAGTTATCTATTTTAGTTAGTGCCACCTTCGAGCCGTATCACCCTTATAATAAGTTAGATTCTTTTACAAAAGAAAACAACACCTATTGCTATCTGTTCAGAAGTATTATTACTAAGAACTTTGTTGCAGGGCAATACACTCAAATGCTAAGTTGAAGAGATTGAGCGCATTCGGTCGAGAGTCAAGGATGACTACATGCTTGGCTTCCTAGATGTAAGATTAAAAATATTCTTTCAAACATATCATTAATACGTTAGATTGTTTGAGTTAACATAGTTTTGTACAATAGAGGCTGTCACATCGTCTATGCCGTGTGGCTGGTCATTGTGGTTGCAGGATAGACACGACGCAAAACGTGTACGTTCCTTCCGCAAGCAGAGCAGGCTTGGGTTCATCTAGCCAAGCAGCTATAGGGGATGGGGACGAGGACGAGGAAGACGACGACGACGATGTGGACAAGAGGCACGAGGAGCTTGGCCCCTCTTAGCTCCATGATGCTCCCTCGACTCATCCTACACTGCCTCTAGGCACTAGGTGACATCGTCCGCATGACCCTTACACTCTAGGTACGAGCGCTCTCGGTCACAAGGGTAAGGGCAAGAGTAGGAGGTAGTGAGAGATATGGTAGTTGTTAGTATGCACTATTATGGATTTTGTATTTACTTTTCTATAACTATTTGGGACTGTATGGATATTGTGGATTATTTGGCTGTGCATGACATATTATGTTGGTTGTGATGTTCGTTGTGGTTGCATTTTGCTGCTTGGATGATTAAGGGCCTATATGGTAGGGCTCTGGCTCCTCTGAAAATGGTTTTGGCTCTGGCTCCTCTAAAGGAGACCGTTCTAAAAAACGTTTGGCAAAACAGCACCTTCGCACTAGACGACGTGAACCCACAGCAAGGAGCCACACGAAGCTCGTTTTTTAGGCTTCTCCTGTGCAGGCAAAAAATGGCTCTGGCTCTTGACCAGCTCCCCATGCGGAGCCCTTTCCAAAATAGGCATTTGGCAGAGCTCCTGCAGGAGCCAGAGCTGAAGCCCCTGCAAGAGCTCTACCAAAGAGGCTCTAAATGTTTGGAATATATAATGATGTCTCTGTTTGTAACTGTGGATGCTCCTAAAACAAGGAAAACTCTTGCGAATTTTTTACGTGGATCATTATTCATACTACACCGCTAAAAAGGCACAAATATAGTACACAAATTAACTATAAATTTGTTAGAACATGTATAATCCAAATGTATCGTACATACGCTTTGTAAATGAATCTAGGGTTACCAAGCAACAGTGAACGATTCTATGCTTTTCAGACAATAAAAATAGACTTTTCAGATACAAGGACAACAACGATTTATCACATCACTGATATAGTACTGGCATGCAAGGATGCACAACTCCACTCTATCTCCACCATCCATCTTATGACTGTTTGATCCAGGGGTTGAGGTGAAGAGGCACACGGATCGCTGACATGGCACATTGAGAGGCCTACATTCCTCCTCTCAACCTATAAATAACCACTCACTCCCTCTCATTCACACACACAACAAGGAAGAAGAACACTCCTCAGTATTTTTTCGTTACAGTACTAATGTCTGGAGGGTCGTCTAGAGGTTTTATTTGCAGCATGTGTTCACATTTCAATACGTCCGTAACATTAAGCGGAATATTGAGACCATAAATAATGAAAACAACCACATAATAAAAAGTTCAATACTATGCCACATTAAACAACATAATAATACTAGAAGTACATGCCGATAGTACACATAGGGGCAAATGCACTTCCAAATCATCAGTCTGAAACATACTGAGTAAGCAACTCATCATCTGAGTACCGGTCCTCTACTATAACCATGTTGCTGTGGCTAGGCTCACCTGCGTTGCTCTGACCTACCTATCGCCTATAGTAAGCGGCCTCCACTTCATCTGTGGTCGTTGTGGCTTGAGTGAAGAACGCATCATCATCCTCCTCCGCTTGTAAGCCTGCCTCTGCTAGACTGATGAGCTCACTCAGTCTGCCAGTGTCTTCCTTAGCCTCATCCGCCTACAAGCCCGCCTCTGCTAGAGCGATGAGCTCGCTCAGTCTATCAGTATCATCCTCAGCCTCCTGTGCCTGCAAGCCTGCCTCTACTAGAGCAATGAGCTCACTCAGTCTGCCAGTGTCATCCTCATCCTCGCCCCCTCATCAGACAACGCAATTGGTGATTGAATGGTGCGACCAACTCACAATCTATGCTCATCTGACTTCTTCTCCTCATACCTTGCATGAGCCAGCTCTATGGCATGTTCCTTGCTACAACCAATCCCTTCATATATGAAATGCAATCAGTTAGTAACGTGATTATATTATGTTTAAAATCAGGCAACGAAAAAATGCTTTCAAGCACTCACTAGCACATAATGCAACGGTCCCCGCCACTTCGGCCTCGGTGGTTTTGGGCGCCCTGGCCTCCATCGCATCGGCCTCAGAAATCCGTGGGGCCTCTATCTCACCCTCGATAGCCTCGGCAACTGAGGGCGCCTCGACCCCATCTGACTCATGGGCCTCGGCCTGGCAGGGCGTAGGCCTTTCCTCCCTCGCTCGCTCTGTGGCCGCCACGGCAGCCTCCCCCTAGGTGACCAGCTCCTTCGGGTCGACCCTCGCCGACACCACGCCACGCTGTACGGCGGTCTATGCCTCCACCACCCGTTGAGCGGTGGAGCCTGTGCTCACCTTGAGCAACTTGTGTGGCGCCAAGGCAGGCACCTCTGCCTGACGCTTCTGGCTGAAGGCAGAACACCCACTTGGTCAGCATATGACCATAAAGCGAGTAGGAGACGATACGAACTCCACTATAAAACACTCACCTCGAGCGGGGATGCAACCGCTTCAGCACTGCTTCCCTCCTCTGCAATAGCGGTGGCGGTGGTAGTGGCACGGCCTCTGTATCCACTAGTGCCGGCCGGTCCCCACCAGACTCCGGCGCCCCCTTGACCCTCTGCAGGGGTAGTTGCGTCGCCCCCGCCGCTACCTGCTCCACCTCTACCGTTGAGCCCACTGGGCTGACAGCGTGCTTTCCTAATGCCCATGCCTCGGGCATGTCGGCCTTGGCCTTAGGGTGGGTGGTTGCCGGCCCCGAGGCGTCCTCTTCTCCTCCTCCTAGAAGCGCCAGGCTGCTCGCCGATGCCCCGAGCGCTGTCTCCCCGACGTTAGGGAGATGGTCCAGGGGACCCCGCCCCATCTCGCACTCATCATCTCTGTTCGAAGAATCCGGTGACAGTGACGGCGATGGAGACGCCTCCACCAGGAGACCGTCCTGCCTCTGCTACCGGCAGCGCTTCTCTAGCTCCTCACGCTCGAGGATCTTCCTCTTATGCTTTGCCTCCGAGGCATCCTTCCACCTCTTCTGCGCCTCGGTGTGCGCCCGGTTCACCGCCCATCGCTCTACGTCCTCGGGAATGGGCGGTGGGGAGGCTCGCACGTCCCTCATCCCCTATGGGGACGGCGAACACAAATAAGGAACTGGAAAACAGTGAAGAACAAGGAGGCCTCGGGGACCACAGCAGCGCATGACTTACCAGAGAGAGGTACCCCTGCGGTGGGCGCATCGTGAACGGGGTTAGACCACCGATCTTCAGCCACCCCTCCACTGTCTCTCTCACCCGACAAACAATCTCCTCGTCGGAGAGGGTAGAGGTGGACATCCGAATGCCCTCGATCGGCTCATCCGGTCTCATCTCGAACAGGCGCCGCCGCCAAGCCATCAGCGGCAGCACCCTCCGATGGTGGAAGGCAGCCACAACCATAGCCGCCATAAGGCTACAGTTTCGCAGCCTCTCTAGGCCCTCCAAGAGCGGCTGCAGCTTGGGCTGATCCTCCTTCGGGATGCCATACCTCCACTTCTCCGAACAGTTCTCCATGATCCGCCCGGTTTAGGGGGGAAGTCCGCTATCGTCGTTGCGGAGGTAGAACCAGCTAGTGTACCAGCGGCGATTGGTTGACACGAGCTGGGCTGGGATGTAAAGGTGCTGCCGATCTTGGCGCACCTAGAGAGTGCAGCCACCGGCCCTCATCGTCTTCCTCATACCCGTCGTGCCCGTTGGCTTGGTGGTATACCCCGCTCGGAAGAGGTGGAGCCACAGCTCCCAATGGGGGTCAATGCCCAAGTACCCCTTGTAGATGGCAATAAAGATGGCCGCCTATGCGATGGAGTTGGGGTTGAAATTGTGCAGCTCCACGCCGTAGTAATGTAGGAGCGCCCGTATGAATCGGTTTGCCAGCAGGCCAAGACCACGCTCGTGGAAAGACACGAAGCTCACGACGTACCCATCGCGTGGCCTCGGCTCTGGCTCGCCCGATGGAGAAATCCACTCCGGCCTATCAGGGTCGGTGATCGGGTAGAGAAGGCCGTCGTCGATGAGCGACCGCAACGTCTCCACGGACACGTCGGACGGACCCCAAGGATCCACCAGGAGGTTGACAGGGCCACCGGCCATCGCGCGGTGGAGAATGCTGCTACGGTGGTAAACCTCGCTCTCTCTTTCTCTCTCTCCCTCGCCCTTCTCCCTTCTTCTCCCCAGTGCTCTCTGTTCCTAGCAATGGCTCGAGGGCAGCAAAGGCAAATGCAGGCAAGGTAAGGAGGGGAGGGGCGAGGCTTGTTGCGTATTTATGCAGGAAGGGGGCAAAGCGGACGGGCGACGAAATTGGGGGAGTTTCCCTCAAATCTGATACAGTTAATCCAGATCCGATTTTACCGCCCACGTACCCACCTTTTCCATATTAATCGCGTGAACAGTTATGTCCCATCCGCTGACATAGCATCGTGTCTGACCACAGCTGCGGTAGGCGCCGTTCCGCCTCCCTGAGAAAACTGCCTCAAAAGGCGCGCCTACCGTTGTCAAGCCGATGGGGGGGATATCCCCCACCCGATTCCTTTTAGACAAGGGGACTGGGCACCGAGCCCGTTATGGTCCAGGGGTTCAAAGGCTGGGCCCCCGAGGGTTTCGACAGCTGTCCCAGGGCAACAGAGTCAGGGACGACTTTGGGCGAGCCCGTACATGGCCGAGGCCCAAGCAAGCGAAACGCTTGGTATGCCCTAGGTCGTGTCCAAGACCGGCAGGGAGGTCTCCGAATGGGATCCCACCATAGAGAGGCATCGAGCCCCTAGGGCCCATTGAATAGCCCTAGGACCCACTAGAGAAGCCCTCTGGTACTTTTGGAGTGCGTCTCTAGACCGCTAGCCGACCCCTATCGAATGGGTTCACGGGCCTCCACTCGGACTTACCCGATAATAGCTCACCGGAAGTGTCACCGCTCGCGCCCACCGAGGGTAGCCTGGCATATTCCACCCCTCCTTTCGAACAAAAAGGATGCGCGAGGGTCGCACAAAAAGCCAGGGGAACTTCTGATCGCCCTCTCTTCGTGCAAAGGCTTAGGGGCTATTCCTGCAACCTTGTCGAGACCCAGCGACCTAGGCTTGCACTCGAGGGCTCGGCAAACAACCCCTTCGTTCGAACAAAAAGGACGCGTGAGGGTTGCATGAAAAGCCAAGGGAACCCCTGATCGTCCTCCCGCTCCGTGCAGAGGCTCGGGAGCTCTTCCTACACCCAGGACGAAGACAAGCGACCCAAGCTCGCACTCGGAGGCTCGGAAAAACGCGATAAAGGGCATCGAGCCTGTTACGGTCTAGGGGTTCGAAGGCTGGGCCCCTAAGGGTTTCGACAGCTGCCTTAGGGCAATAGAGTCAGGGACAACTATGGGCGAGGCTGCACATGGTCGAGGCTCAAGCAAGTGATCGCTCAGGACACCCTAAGTCATGTCTGAGACCGGCAGGGAGGTCTCCGAATGGGATCCCACCGTAGGGAGGCATCGAGCCACCAGGGCCCATCGAACGGCCCTGGGACCCACTAGAGAAGCCCTCTAGTACTTTTGGAGCACGTCTTTGGACCACTACCGACCCCTATCGAACGGGGCATGGGCCTCCACTCGAACTTACCCGATAATAGCTCACCGGAGGTGTTACTGCTCACGCCCACCGAGGGTAGCATGGCATCCTCCACCCCTCCTTACAAATGAAAAGGATGCATGAGGGCGGCACAAAAAAGACAGGGAAACCCCTGATCGCCCTCTTACTCTGAGCAGAGGCTCGGGGCTCTTCCTGCAACCAAACCGAGGCTCAGCGACCCAAACTCGCACTCATAGGCTCAGCAAACGTAATAAAACCCCTCGCACGACGTAAGAAAAGCCCATGAAGGACTCAATCCACTCCTCCAGGGCCTCGGGGGCTACACCCGGCGAGTGCGCTCGCGTGCACCCACCAAGGCCTCAAGTACAAAACACCATCCCACCAGGAGCTACCACGAGCCGAGTCTCGTTAAAACCTCAGGGAGAGCGGCTCACACTCTCCCTAAGGCCCGGGGGCTACTGTCGGGTACCATATAAGGGGTCCCCTAAATGAAAACCGAAAAAATCGCTTAGACCCTGTCAAAATCAAAGCCAAGAGACAACTATTGGCTAACCCCTGGCCTTATCCAAGGCCACCGACTCTCTGCCTTGCTCGATGCCTCGCACGGAAGGCCTCGGATGGCCTACCGATTTTCCGCCTCGCTCGAGGCCTCGCACGAAAGGCCTCGAATGGGGAATCGATTCTCCGTCTCGCTCGAGGCCCCGCGTGTAAAGCCTCGGACGAGATGCCGATTCTTCATCTCGCTCGAGGTCGGCTCGGCAATGGCCCTATCGCCTCCACCTCGACCGATCTCCCTGACAGAACGTCACGCCCAATTAATGCGACCAACCACTCCCGCGACATCAGCCAGACGACGGCTCGACATAGCAGAGCGGCAGATGAGATGGGAAGTCGCATCAACACCATATCGTCCGGGACAAGATAGGGCAGGGGTTACCGGCCGCTGTGCTCGGTACTGCGCCCACGACTGACGCCCGCACTGCACTGTGCTACCTAACCCTTGCTCCCAGAACAACACGACATCGGG
The DNA here is from genome assembly GCF_019320115.1 of Miscanthus floridulus. Lineage (NCBI taxonomy): Eukaryota > Viridiplantae > Streptophyta > Magnoliopsida > Poales > Poaceae > Miscanthus > Miscanthus floridulus. Next base: position 92,679,324 of record NC_089596.1, on the reverse strand, counting down.
AGTCAAGTCCCGATCACTATAGCCTTAGAATCAGTGTATAGGACCACCTGCTCCCTCTAAGCCTCAGCAATCCACTTCAAGGTCTCGGCAACCTTAGGATTCACGCCCGCCGAGGCCCCCACGATGGATCGGCCTCGACACCAACTGAGCCTTGGCTCTTTACGCGGTCAACACACAACGACCGGCACGTCGCCCGCCATGCCCTGCGTCAAGCCATCACTGGAGCTCCCATGTCGCACAGGATCGGGTGTGACCGGTGCGTCGCCCTAGTGCATCAAGGATAGGACCACTCCATCAACCATGCCGCCACAGTGATAGGCTACAGGGCTCAGACATGCCGCCTCTGTTCGCACAACGCCACGTAGCTAACACATGTAACACATGCAGGGACGGATGGCAGACTTATTCTCATGCTCGCACACACTCAGGCATAGATGAGTTCACAAGATAGACGAACACACACTCGACACTCTATAACGCGCACACTTCCCCGCTGCCTGAGATCAACATCTCAAGCAATTCGCACCGCTCCACGCAGAGATCTGGGATCAGCTCCCTCTCTCACCCCGCTTGTAACCCCCTACTACAAGCACTTCGGTGCAAGGAATACAAGATTGATCTCTCAGACTGGACGTAGGGCACCTATTGCCTAAACCAGTATAAACCTTGTGTCTCTTTGCATCACCATCCGGGATTAGGGGCACGCAGTACATTTTCACTAGTTGGTTGAGGGCCTGCTGGTCCAAAACACCGACACCATTTTTTTCTTCTTTTCCTTAACCTTTCGCGGCTCTTCCAGCCATTGGTTCTTAGGACCATACAATCACTCCTTGAATGATACTTCGCCATTGAAAACACCTAAATAAGTAGACATTACTGCATGAACACATATAGCTCAATATTTCAACACATACACTTTGCACTTACTTTATGCTTATTTGGACACATAAACTCCAACATATTCTCAGGGTTTATCACAACTCGATCTCCACAATTGCATAGAGAAGGTTTTTCGAGTCGTCTAACTGCAGCTAGGTGCTTCTCCTTAGCCATCATTGGCAGAGGGTTAGGGGGGTGGAACCCACCGCTTGAAGTGCTCACGTGGATGTCTCCCTCTAAACCAATCATCGAAAAGAAAGTACCTAGGATCAAACTTGTCTGCACCGTCGATCCACTAAAAGAAAAAACACCTCTCATAGTCCTACACAATGAGATTCCAACAAAATATTAGTACCATACTTACACAAATAAAGAAAAAGGATAGTGGAAACAATTTCTTGCATTAAAATGACTGCATGTGTAGAAGCAATGCGTTGCTGTGTCTGGATGTTTCGATTGAAAAACATGGGCCGGGAAACCACAATTACAGTTAGGGACAGGGAGATCAGGAGGGACAGGGGCATCTTTGCTAGATGCGTCGGGGTATAATTCTCGAGAACGACCCCATTTTCGCCAAAAGTCACCCCGAAACATTTCTTGCAGCTAACAAAACGGATGCAATTTAACAAATATAAATCAAAACATCACAAATAAATGTCAATGAGAACCATAACTACAATACAACCAATTTCTTTCTAAGAACCGAAAGCAGTTAACATTAAACCCTAAACCTAGGGTTTCCTATTTGATGCACAACAATAAACCCATAACATATCTACATGCGTCTAGGTTTGCTAGCTTTTTCATATCTTGGCATCATCCTACAGTTGTATAATACATATATTGAGGGATAGAATGAAACCCTAAGTGATGACGATTATTACGTTCAAAAATTCGACTAATATATACCGAATCGATGCGAAAAAAACTAGAAGGGGAGCGAGGATACCTTGCTCTCGAAGATCTACAGATCAAATTAAAGTTTCCAAGGTTCAATATGCCGATTCGTGAGGTAGGGTAAAGTGGGTAGAGAAAAAAACCTAAGAGGGAAGAGAAAAAAGAGAAAGAACGCTCGCGCAGGAAGGTTGGGCCCGGGTTAAATGTCAGGGAGCTCGGTGCCAGCCACTCTAGCGCCGAGCTCAACACCAAGATCTACGACCAAGCTCGGCACCAGAGTGGCGGGTTTCGAGCTCCCTGCCATGTCACTTACCGAGCCTAGGAGCTCGGCGCCAGAGACGTTGGCGTCGAGACGTGTTAGCTCGACACTAGCATCAATGACGCCGAGCTAAGGTTCTATTTTTTAAAATCTTTTCTCTAGAAATCTATTTGTGAGAAACTTTAAAAAAAAGGGAAAATTGTGTTCTTGCCCTTGTTCAGTACTCCAATTGTGATTTTGCCCCTGTTTTTTTAACTTTGTGTTTTTGCCCTTGTTATTTTGAACTGAAGTGTCCGTCTGCCCCTGCTTTGGACGTCCGTCAGATGGCCATCGAATAGATGAATTAAAAAAAATTCCAAACCTAAAAAGGAAAGTCCAAATGCCAAGACTGCCCCTTATCCTTTCTGGCTGTTTCTCGACTCCATCGGACCGCATCGGAGAGGGAGGGAGCGGGCGGCGCGGTTCCAGGCGGCGGAGCGTGCGGCGTGGGTGCGGTAGCTCGAAGCAGTGTTGGCATCAGGGCGGGCAGAGCAGGTGCGGCATCAGGGCGACGTGGGTGCGGAGCGGGCTGGAGCGTAGGGGCGGGCGGAGCGGCATCAGGGCGGGCGGAGCGGGTGGATCCAGTGCCTGGACGCGGCTCCCGACGACGCCTGGCCACGGGTCTCCGCGGCGCCCATCTCCGGCTCCCGACGGGTGAGCGACCGCGCCCGCCTTGAATTGAATCCTTCCTTATTCATGCTCCCCTTGCTTCCGACGGAATCTCGATTCGTATCCTCACAAGTACTAACTTTTGCCCTGTTATCCCACCTGAGCTCTAGTGCCAAACTGACCACCAGGGTACATAAGATTGATGTTATTGCTGCCAACAAAATTCTAAGCCATTCCAATAAATAAACCCTAGATAATCTGTAATGCAAGGAAAGGTAAACAACAGACGCACCTTAGCTTCCTTAACAAAATTCCTCTTGAATGAGCAAAACAGAATCTTCCTCTGACCTGGTTTAAGGCCATCAACAATTGAAGGTATTGATCGCTGCAGGTCCGCCATGGAGAAGAGTGTCAGCTCTTTGTTGATGAAATCACTATACTTGACTTTTTTCTCTTGTTGGTCAATATACGTTCCAGGCTAAAAATCAGTTTGCAGATTTAGTGTTGATCCAGCATAAACAAACCTTGTAGTATTTTATAGTCCATGAACTTGCACTTGCTCCTAAATTCGTTCTCCATTCTTCATACTCTAGCATTGTGTAAAATGATTTCGTAGTTTTACCTCTGGTTGCCTGGACAAGTGAGTCCAACGGTGGATTGGTAGTTCTGTGATCCTTAGTGTAGTGTTGTCAACAACCTCAATTATTCTGATGATGGTATACGTGGAACCAGCTACCTTTGTATGTTCCAATTGTTGTTGTCAGCTTAAACTTCTTCACTAGTCCTTCCTTAGCTATATTCATATTTCCCTCACTTAATTGGAGCTCAATGTAAATGTCTTCATTATCACCTTGCATTGTGAAATCCTATAAAATAGTCTTAGATATTGACTATGTTCATTTTGGTGTGAGATAGGCGCGTGGCTCAGTTCTGCTACGTGGATGGCGCCGACGATAGCTTAACGCACGGGATCTGTCAAATCGACCAACATGGAAGAGCAAAGGTGGTTTCAGCAAACCCTAACCATTATCTACTGTTGGGTTTTTTTTTGCCAGAGAGTGCATTGTTGATGGTTTGAGTTGGATAAACTAACCGCATACTACTTCTGTGGTTTGTAGGCCAAATCACAGGGGTATACGAGTTGTAGTTAGAATTCGATCTTTTTTCAGCTTGCTAGACAATGGTCCAAAGTCATGCCAGTAGGGTAAAACTTTGCCAACTAAAGTTGTTGATGACATACATAGCTTTGGGCTACTGCAGTTGGTTGATTTCGTAGCTGAGCATTGCATGTGGGGGTCTAAGCAATACATAACCTTATGGCGTGATTTGGAAAATGATTCATTTTAGATGAAAACTAATGAACATCTTTTAGAGTGGTTTGTACTCAATGTAGACAAGGGGGTAGCTTGCATCAATGCCCAGATAAATGATTTTGAAGGGCCACTGCAGTTTTCACCAACCAAACGTAGGTGTCATCCTAATGTGAGGAGTAGAATACACCTAATTGAGGGGAGCACAAATGAGGGAGCCACCACAAATGAGGGAGCAACAAATGATGATGATGATGATGATGAGGGGGTAGGCGATGATGATGAGGGGGTAGGAGATGAGGAGGAGGTTGGAGATGATGATAAGGGGGTAGGAGATGAGGAGGAGGTTGGAGATGATGATAAGGGCATATTCTCTGACAGTAGCTATGACACTAATTTAGGAGCATCTTCCGACTCTGATGATGATTGCTCTGATCCAGAGTTTGATCCTGATGGTGAAATACTTGATGATGTAGATGAGTATGATGCTCCCATGTTTTCATATGATCTTGATGATCCATGCATTGATGTAGATGTGGTGTTTCCAGATGTTGATCAGTGCAAGTCTGCAGTTACACATCATGCTATCTTGCATGACCATGCTTTTAAGGTTGTCAAAAAAGATCAAGAAAGATTCAGAGCCATATGCAAGAGAGCTGATGAGGGTTGTAAGTGGTCTTTTTTCGCGTCTACAAGCAAGAAGTACGTTGGATGCAAGGTAATTTGGTCCTCTTTCCATAATGTAGTGTATTGACTTGAGATGTAATTTGCTAACAAAATGTTGGATTGTCATTATTATGTTGTAGGTGAAGACAAGTGGACCAAAGCACACTTGTGGTTCTTTCAACAAGTGTGGTCAGTCCATGGCCTCAAATAGATGGGTTTGTGATAGAGTTGTGGACTTACTGCGGGATGACCCTGAAATGGGTCCAAAGGGATTGCAAGATGAGTTAAAGAAGAAGTACTCAGTGGATGTTCCATATGATAGAGTCTATAGAGGAAAGATGAGAGCACTTGATATCATATATGGGAAGTGGGAAGATTCTTATGACTTGATTCCTACTTATCAAGCTGAGCTTCTGAGGTCAGTGCCTGGTAGTGTGGTTGAAATGGAGACTGAGGAGCACAATGGCCATGTATGTTTCATGAGATTCTTTGTTGCTCTAAAGCCATGCATTGATGGGTTTTTACAAGGATGCAGACCATACATTGCCATGGATGCAACTCACTTGACAGGTATGTCAAGAGGTCAGTTAGCAGCAGCTGTTGCAGTAGATGGTCACAATCGGTTATTCCTAGTGGCATATGGGGTGATTGAGACCGAGTCTAAGGAAAGTTGGACTTGGTTTGTCCAAAACTTGAAAAAAGCAATTGGTACTCCTCCAGGTGTGTACCTATGACTGCTATTTGCCTGTTTTCCTTCAAGTTTAAATTGTTGTTACCTAACATATGTCAATTATGTCACACAGGTTTGGTCATCAGTACAGATGCAGGCAAGGGAATTGAAGTTGCTGTTGAAGATGTTTATCCAGGAATTGAGCATAGAGAGTGTATGAGGCATTTGTGGAAGAACATGAAGAAAAGTTACAGTGGCACTCTTTATGGGAAGAATATATGGGCAGCTGCCAAGAGCTTCACAACTGCCAAGTTCAACTTCTTCATGAGGAATATAGAAGAGAAGGATCCCAAGGCACTTGAATGGTTGGATGAGAACCATCCATACATATGGAGTAGAAGCAAATTCTCAGAAGATTGCAAGGTAGATTACATCAACAATAATCTTTTTGAGAGTTTCAATAGTTGGGTGTCAAAAATAAAGGAACATCATATTGTGGAAATGCATGACAAGATAAGACAAATGGTCATTAAGAAATTTGTCTTGAGATCAAAGAATGCTAGAAAGATGTCTGGAAAAATAATCCCAGATATCATCAAAGATCTGAATGCTAAATCGAAGGCCATTAAGGACCATGATGTCTTAATTTGTGGGCCTAGAAAAGTAGAAGTGACAGTCAACAGATTTAGGCATGCAGTTAACTTGGAATTAAAGACATGTACCTATAGGGCTTGGCAAGTGACTGGAAAGCCTTGCAGCCATGCTCTAGCTTTCATTGCAAAGCTTAGTAGAGAGGTTCAAATGGATGTCTTTGTCCATGAATACTTCTCTATTGAAAGGTTGAGAAAGGCATATGCAGGTACTTTCAGTCCAATGACATCCAAAGATCTTTGGCCACGTGTTGACTTAGGCTACAAAATCCATAAGCCTAAATTGAGAAGGAAACCTGGGAGACCTAAAAAGTCTAGGTTCAAGGCATATGATGAGGTCAGCAGTAGCAAGAAAAGAAGATTGTGTTCTGAGTGCCATGAACCAGGGCATTTAGCCAAGACTTGCCAAGGAGGTCTCACTGCTAGTCAAAAGAGAAGGCTCAATTCTTCACAACATGGATCACAAGAGGACAACGATGACCCAATGTAAGTCATGGTTCTATTGGTGCTCACTTCTACTCGTGGCATAATCTGATAATATTGAAATCATGTTTCCTCTCTTTTTAGTGCAAGTGCTACTGGGAGGGGAAGGGGAAGAGGAAGAGGAAGGGGAAGGGGAAGGGGGAGGGGAAGAGGAAGAGAATCAGGAGAGGGCAGCAGTGAGCCAATGTAAGTCATGGTTCTATTGGTACTCACTTCTACTCGTGGCATAATCTGATAATATTGAAATCATGTTTCCTCTCTTTTTAGTGCAAGTGCTACTGGGAGGGGAAGGGGAAGAGGAAGAGGAAGGGGAAGGGGAAGGGGAAGAGGAAGAGAATCAGGAGAGGGCAGCAGTGAGCCAATGTAAGTCATGGTGCAGTTGCTACTATTGTGTAAGTAGAAGATTGTAGAAAGTATCTAAATTAACATGACATCAAGTGATTTGGACTCCTCTTTGATTCTATAAACTCTGCTGGTGCAATATCCTGTAGATCTGTACTCCAAATAGCGTATAGTTGAGATAGCAGTGTAGGCACTAGTGTTTAGTAGGTCCTGCTAGCATTGAAGAGCAGTCCTTTGTAAGCTTTGCTATTCTCTACAGTAATGTAGTTACACACTATCATGATCCATGCACTTATTTGTTGATGTAATCGTTACTAACCAACCTGTTCAATGCTTTTCAGAGGGAGGGGAAGAGGAGGGCGAACAGGAGGAAGGCTAGCTAGTTTGTTAGGTCTCTAGGTGGTCCTTGAATGAGATGATGTAGCTTTTGTGCACATGTTTACATGGTGCAGGCTTGTTTCTTGTGGATATGTTGACATGGTGCAGTTGCTTTTGTGGACATGTGACATGGTGCAGACCTGTAGCTTTTGTGGATATGTTTTTTTTCACAACTTTTGTGGACATGTTGACATGTTGTATGGTAGACTTTGAAATGTTGTAGTTCTCCATGATTTTTCTTATGTGTTTTATATGTGCTTTATATTGTTGTCATGATGCTAGCAAAATATAGCAAAGGTGCTGCCAAAATTTTGAATATTTATCAATATTAAATCCGAGTTCAAATAATTGCAATATGGCATACAATAAAAAAGTCTAATTCCAAATCAGGGTAAAATCACAATTAGGCATAACAAACAGGGGTAAAATCGCATGGGCATGTCCTTTTGTACAAAGTTTAACACCGTTAGGGGTGGATGACGGAGCAGGGGCAAACTGGTGCTTCGTGAATGAAACAGTAGGGGTAAATTCACAAAGTCAAAAAAATAGAGATAAAATCACAATTTCAATACAAAACAAGGATACAAACACAAGAGAAGAAAAAAAAAAGCTAAAATGTAAAAAATTCGGGCACCGAGCTGCCGCCGCTGCGCGCTTTCCCCGTTCGATCTCGCGCGAGATCTAACCCGGCCGGGCCGGCACGCCCCTGACAGCCTGACGCCCACGCGCGCGCCGCAGGCAGGCCGCACGGCTTTTCCCCGCTGCCCCGCGCGCACGTACGTTGGCATGCATACAAGCCCGCGCCATGCCCCAGCGAGCCAGCCGTCCGGCCGGTTGTCACAGCGGCGAGATCGCGATCGAATCTAGAGGACTTGGGGGGCTTTTTTATTGGGCTCAGCGCAACTTGCAAAAGGGCATGATGGGGGTGTGTCATTGCTGTCAGTACCTTCTCGGTCGCGTAGCCTGGTGTAGCCCTTCTTTCCCGCAGGTACTAGTAGGCCCTTTAGATCACGTCCTAGCCATCTTTTCCTGGAGGAGGCTTCGTGTTTTTCTTCCCTCTCATCAGCTACAAAAGGGTTGTGTCACCCATATTATTTTTGAGCGCGTCGTTGTAAAGAATCGAACATCTTATCTTTTTTCTTGAACATGCGACAGCATTACGTATCACTTGTATTTTGAAGGTAGTAGAAGTTTGTGTTACAACTTACAAGCGGCCTTCGCCGGCCCCGCAAGAACACATATTGGCCTCGTTCGCTTCACTGAAAAAACAAGCCGAAACACGGTTCCGGCTAATTTGTTGTAAAAGAAAAACACTGTTCCGGCTGAAAAAACAAGCTGAAAATGATGGATTATAAGAGAAACGAATAGGGCCATTGATTACATTGTTGCTAATGACGATTTGGGTTCTCGTTTGCTGGTTATACACTATCAGCACTCGACGCTCCCAAGCAAGACAAGCCTTGCTGCTCCTGCTTGAGTCCAGCGTTCTGCTTCTGCTCGAATGGCTAGGAGGAGATCGTTGGGTGTGACTGCTGCATCTCTGAAACACCGGGCGTTCCTTTGCTTCCAAACTTCCCAGGAGACGAGCGCAAAGAGTGAATCAATCCCGGCACACGTTGCGTTACATGTGATTAGGACAGCGCACAGGCATACAACAGTGGTGTACGTTGCGTGTACTATGTACTAGCAGTGTAGTGGTGGTGTCAACCCAGCCATGCAACTTGTTCGGCGCATAGGCCAATGGTGCGGCGACGCGTACATGCATCCGCACTTCTGCAGGGACGTGCGTGGCAGATATACATCTCCCACGATCGATGGATGCGCCTGTCATGCTGCTGGCTAGATAGCTGGCTGGTGGAGTAGCTAGCTAGAGAGATCGACGTGCCGGCCGGATGCCCGGATCCGCTCTGCGTACGTAGCTAGATCGTGGAATATTGGCCCGCCGGTCGAATGATCGTACGTTCTGTCGGGAATTTCTAGGGTTTCTCGCACTAGTACACTGTTGGGTTTCCATCCCAGTTAGAAACTGGCTTTAGTCCTGGTTTTACAAGCTTATATTCGGAACTAAAAAATAGTTTAAATTCTAGGAGACCTCTCGTACGGTGTGTGAGATTCGAACCACGAGACCCCTTGTCTCGCGCGTAACTTCCTTATCAACTCAACTGCATACCACATGTGACAAAAATCCTAGGCGCTCTCTTTTTGAATTCACGCGTAGGGGACCTTTAATCCCGGGTAGAAGACTTTAGTCCGGGTTGATGACACCAGTCCGACTAAAAGTTGAAGGAGCTTTTGTCCCAGTTAGAGGATACCAACTAAGATGAAAGGGTGTCTTTTAATCCCAGTTGGTGTTACCAACCAGAATAAAATGGTCTTTGGTGCCTGTAAAATTTAGAACCGGAACTAATGGTCGTATTAGTTCTGAACCTCGTTATAACCGAGACTAAATGTGCGAAAGTCGTTTCTCTAGTGGTGTCGTTTCCGCTCGTCCTTTGCTCCTGCGGCTGGCGGTGGAAAAGCGCTCCACCGTACGTGGCGTGACACCAAAGTGTGAGTGGCTAGCTAGCTAGAGCTAGCTGATCGATGCGTCCCGGAGAATGTGGCGCGGTCTCCATATAGTCGTCGGCTTCTCTCGCGCGAGACGACGAGACGATCGATCGACATTTATTCGACAACGACGGCCGACGATCGCGACGTGCACGCCTCGTGTTCGAGCTCCAGACAACGGAGCTAGCGCATGGAAACCACACCCGCACGCACGGGCGCGGCGGGCCGGGCGTCACTCGTTCTTCGGTCGGCGGCGGCCGGATGTCCGGGCCACGAAAATTCGTGCTGCTTTTGCTCCCTGTCGTGTGGTCTCCGGTGCTAGCGGTTACCGTATCGCGGCGGGGCAGATTTGTTTGCCAGGGGCAGCAGGGTCAACGAGACAACGACGACGACTACTACATACTGTACGTGTAGTGCGCTGCGATACGTCAGTAGAAAATCTGCCGTGCGTATCCGCACTCGATCGCTGCCGAAGGACGGGAGGAAGTCGCGCGTGGGCCTGTCCATCGAAAAGGGGAAAGGATCGGAAACGAGCAGAGTGGCCGGTGATGGCACGGTTGGGCCACATTGTATTGTATGGGCTGGACTCAAGACACCCATCTTTCCAACATCGAAAATGTACATGGGCGTCCGTCCGCGTGTTTCGCTTGGATGGCTCGTTTCCTGGCCTTCTCTGCTCCACCTTTTAATACAACATGGTTTCTCAAAAAAAAAAAAAACATAGCGACATTTTCTTTCTCCACCGCACACATGCGACCGCCGCAGTCGCAACCACCGCGCCGTTGGCCTTCTCCAACGCGGCAGCCTTCTCTAGCCACGGCCTTCCTGTCCGAACGCCGCGCTCCCACTCCGCCTCGTTGTTGCCGCGCGTCCATCCCGCGCCGCTTGCTTCTGCCGTCGCACTCACCCATCCCGCGCCGCTCGCTCCCGCCCGCCACGCACGCCGCCTGACCGGTTGAGCCAAGCCTTGTGCTGCTAGCGATGGTGGTGGTGGTGGCGGTGCTCGCACGACGCCGGCGCCGGCTCCGACCCCAACGACTGGAATCGCCCGGCCCGGGCTCCCACATGTTGCAAACGCATGTTTCAAGTGTTTCAGATGTTTCGTAGGTATATTTCAAGTGTTTCATGCGGATGTTGCAAAAGTAGATCGGGATGTTTCATATCTTGCAATGATTGTACAGGTATATTGCAAGTGTCTGTTCGCAATGTTTCATCTGTTTTTTTCAGACGTATGTTGTAAGTGTATTTATCTAAATGTTGCATATATTTCACACATACTCCCTCCATACTCAAAAATCAAGTCGTTTTGATAGAATTTAGCATACCAAGGAGTGATTAGTTAGTAAAATACCTAGGATGTCGCCTAGAGGGGGGTGAATAGCCGTTTCTAAAAATTAACACCTTTAAATGTGAAAACTATTAGAAAAGGGAGTTTCCAAAATAGAAACTCCAAATTAAGAGTAATACCATCCCTCACAAGTTAGCCACAGAGTAAATAAGGTATAAAGAATATATCTAGAAGCTACAACCCTGCAACACAAAGATAGGACAGAGATCAAATAGTATTCAGCACAGAGCTCTAATACCGGACGTGTCCGGTATACACGATTTCTACAGATCAGCCCCGAACTTGCTCCTTTCGATTTCTATCTTCAAACCAAACTGCAGGCACCTACTAGAGATGACAATATACACAAAGTGCCTGCACAAGAGCTGGAGCAACACAAATATTAAATGAAATATGAATTGAGACACGATATTTGTTTTACCGAAGTTCGGACTCGTTAAAGTCCTACTCTCCGTTGAGGGGGCTGCGGGCGACCCAGCGAAGGTCAGCCCTAGAGGGTACCACGGAAGTCACTCTAGCCGGAGTCTTTTCCAACTCCTTTTCCTTCTCCCACTAGTTGATTCCGAGGCAGCGGAATCGACCGTTACAAACTTTTCGAGGCACAGCACAATCTCTCGGGTGCTCTCCGACGACGCCTAACCGTCTAGGACCGAAGAGTCCAAGAGTAACAAATGCGAATCACGAGATTAACAATATGCACAAGTGCTCAAGTGGTTGGATTGCTCTCTTTTTGAATTTCACTCAACCCACAATTTGATTTGGCAAATTTGATCAAACACTCACTAAGAGAGGGTTGGGAGAGTTGGCAAAGCTCAAAAATGTGTTAGAGGATCAGCAGAATCAGCAGCCTCCAAAGGTGGAGGCTTGGGGGTATTTATAGTCCCTTGGAAAAACTAAACGTTATATAGTCGTTGCTATACCGGACACGTCCGGTATGACTTACACTGTGCCAACGGTAACTGAGTTACAGTAACGTTGTGAGGCATCGAAACTCCCGATGAGTGCCGAAACTTTTGACCGTCGGAACTCTCGACTTACGTCGGAACTCCCGACCCTCAACACATTTGAAAACTATGGTAACTGGGTTAAAGTATGTGAGGTGTCGGAACTCCCGACTTATGCTGGAAATTTCGACCGTCGGAACTTCCGACTCACATCGGAACTCCCGACCCTCAAGGTATTTGAAAAATAGCCGTTGGCTTCTGGCCGTCCATACCGGACGTGAACTCTCCAAGTCAGTTAAGCACGAGATGTCGGAACTCCCGATCATTGCCGGAACTCTCGACCGTCGAAACTTTCGACTCACGTCAGAACTCCCGACGATCCAATCCGAGATCAACAATATTGTCATTGCTGGGCAAATACCGGACACGTCCGGTATTAATACCAAACACATCCGCTATTGCCAGACCAGCAAAAATCAGTTAGCTCTTTTGTCTCTCAAACACTCTAAAAACTCACATGGGTTGGCTTGAGCACTTATAAAACATTATCTATCAACATGATGCATCCCTCTTAATAGTACGATATTCCTATTAACTCAAATTTAAAAGTATAACGAATTTAAACCTTTTGAGTTGATCTATTTCAACCGAAGCCGTGTATTCCACTCTTCATCAAGTGAGGGTGCCAACATGTTGATATTGATTTTTTCACTTGAGCATAGCCATCTTGAGCACGTGACTTGATTCCATTCATCAAATTTGAGTAATCCCAAATGTATCAAGTCACTTCCATCAAACACTTTAATAGTGATTTGATCCTTCACATTAACATGACCATCATAGCTTGATTAGTACCTCAACTAAATGCAAGTACTTCCTTCTTCACCCTAGCTAGGTTCTTCGGCCGCTAAGCCGACGCTTGCCCTTCACCCTTGCTTAGTACCTCGAAGCCTTTCCTTGCTATCTTCACCATCTCAAGCCATCAAGTCACATCTTGTGTTGAATCAACCATTTATTTGTATTGTTATCTTTTTCATTTCAATTTAGCAAGCTTCAAATATGAGACCATTCTATATGCAATCTCTCATGTCTCATTAATTAATTCTTACGAGCTTACTTTCATATAGTACATGGAAATCCCATAATAAATAAGCCTTTGCATGAATTCCATTTGTATTGTTGTCTTGTGCTTGAACTAGATTGTTTATACAACAACACATCATTTTGGCTTTCATTAAGTACCTATGAGATAACCTATTACATGTCCACACTTAGCAAATGGGTTAGACCTTTAATCACGTTGTCATTCAATCATCCAAAACCCACTCAAGGGCTAGATGCACTTTCAGTTAGGGTGTATTTTTTTCTTCCTATTTTCCCTTATTAAATACGGTCTCAGGTGTTCCCAATACAACAAACGTTTGTAGCCTGGCTGGTTAGCTCGTTGAGGTCCGAGACACAAGGGGCAGGGATCTATCCCTCGCTTCATTGTGTTTTTTTGCGTAATGCGTCAATTTTGCATGGTGCGTTCTTTTGTTGGCGCTTGCCTAATTCGTTGGGGCTCGCTGCATGACACTGTGGGGCACGTTTTTTCCCTTGCCGCGCGGATTACTTTCTTTGGCGCTTTTTTTCGCTTGGCCGGCGTCCGACGTTTGGGTTACTAGCTTCTTCTATTTATTTAAGCGCCACAACACTACTCACTAAGCCACCAGCTCACCACTTCTCTTGTTCATATGCCGTGCAATAATCTTTTCACATGGCCGATTTATTTCCTAGGTTCGATCTCAACGAGCCTCCATTAGAACATGGCAACAGTAATGAGTCTCTTCTTTTATTCATTTGTTGTGCAATCATCCTTTCATATTGAATCGTTTCTAATTAGTTTCCTTTTGTGAACAGGATTTGATTTAAACTTGCCACTAGATGAATATGGTGCTATCAATTTTGATTTTGAAGAAAACCTCACTGGTAAGAGCAATCATTTTTTTAATAGTGAGCTTATAACTTGTCGTTGCTGTACTAATGACTATTGTACTCATTTGAAGGTAATGGAAGGAGGAAAGACATGTCCGAAGAAGTCACAAAACAAGTCTATCAAACTTTATTGGCTAGGAGCAGAAATGGGAGACTAAGGAAGCATGATACAAGAGAAGTTGCTGACCAATTTGGAGTACATATTCGCTCCGTTCAATGCTTGTGAAAGCGAGGTAAAAGCCCCCTTGCTTAAGGCATTCCGGTTAATGTTGCTAGTCGAAAGAGAGGTAAGAGGAGGCCGTAAGGCAATTCCAGTTGATTTGGAGGCATTGCGCAATGCCCCCCTTAAAGAAAGAATGACTCTAGAAGATGTGAGTAAGAAACTAGGGATTACCAAATCCAAGCTACAAAGATACATGCAACAAGGTCTTCTTAGGCGCCAGTCAAATAGCATAAACCCACACTTGACCGATGCAAACAAGGCGGCTCGGTTACAATGGTGTGTTGACATGCTTGAACATGGTAGCTTGCATGATGATCCAAAATTTAAGGGTTTATTTGACCATGTTTTCATTGATGAGAAGTGGTTCTTTCTCACTCAAAAATTAGAGAAATATTACTTGCTACCTGATGAAGATGACCCCATCGTACTTGCAAGAGCAAGAATTACATCCCTATGCTCATGTTTTTGTGTGTATGTGCTTGGCCAAGGTTTAGCAACGGATTGTGTACTTTTGATGGGAAGATTGGCTGTTTCCCTCTTGTTACTTATGGACATGCTCAAAGAAATAGTGTGAACCGCCCAACTGGTACTTCAGTAGTTAAGCCCATCACTTCAATCACAAGAGATGTGATTAGAGAGTTCATGGTTGACAAAGTGTTGCCTGCTATTCGAGCCAAGTGGCCACGTGAAGATGTCAACAAACCAATTTACATTCAACAGGACAACGCACCATCTTCGCTTTGGTCTTGACTTCTTTATCTTGATTTCTCCTTCTTTTTAGCAAAGTCAAATCTTTTCATACGAAATGTTGTCTTCGCTTTCCTTTTTCCCGCAAACAGATTTTGTTACGGAATCTTAAGAATTTAGCTCCAAAGTTTGAGACTGTGTTTTGTGACGAAGTTAAATTCCCAACATATTGGCTGACAACCCGGATCTATCGATCGACTAGCTGTCGTTGCCGTTGCCGTTGCCGTCGGTTACTTGGACACCACCAGCCATTCACCCCTGTCGAGCATTACTCCTCCCAGTTCAGTCCGGCCTCATCACTCCCGTGGCCGGCCGGTGCAGTGGAAACAAAGGAGCGAGCCAAGAAGGCAAAATTTCCTACCACGGCGGCGCATTGAATCCCCGCTGCTGTGTCGCGCCTGGCACTATCCACTATGGGCGTGGGCGCATGCGCATCAGAGCTAGCCCAGATCGGCAGAGCCTGATGAGGGAAGCTACGGAGCACCGAGCACGGACCACGGGCTAGGGTGTGGAGCGAGTGACTAGGAGCATTCAGCGTCGTGTACTGTCCACGCGGACGCGGCAGCAGCAACCAGCGAGGTCAGATTCTCGGCAAGGGCAACCGCTCACGCCGGCCGCATGTGCAGTGTCCTGGCGGCGGCGTCCCCGGCCATGGCATGGCAGGGTGGCAGATGGTACTTTCGGTACGCTTCGACGCCTCGTTTTTCCAAAGCTTCCAAGCGCCGCGTTCACAGTCTGTCTCGCGCGATGATTGAGGCCGCGCCACAATAACTGTGCCCCGATCGGACATGGGCGGACGCGCGAGTGGGGAAAGAAAAGAAGGTGAGGATCCTCGGGGTAGATCACACGGACGAAATGTCGGCGAGTTTTTGCCGGTGAAACCTGGCTGTGGCTGGATCGAGCACTCTTTCAGGTCTCAGGTGTTACTTGTGGTAAAGGGCCGGCAGTTCAGTTCAACGGGAAAAAGGACTGCATCTGCCGCGCACCCGCACGGTTCTTGTACAAGACTTGCCTAGGCAAAATAACTGGAGCAAGAGTAACTGGAGTGCCGGACCTCCTGCGCCTGTTCCCTCTCTGTCCGATCTCCGATCAGTGATAGATTTCACTGACAGCTAGCTGTGGGTGCAGCTACGCTTCGTACTGCGCGGTACCACTGTGCCATCATCTATCCATCGGCGTACGCAAAAGCCCCAATAATTTGCCAGTAGGGTTTACGGTACGGTATCAAATGCGCAGTTGCCCTGCTTCGGCGTTTTTGTGAAGGGGTTAATGTGGCGCTGTGATTGAAGTGTGAATTCAGCAACAGGCATGGGGCTCCTGTTTCCGTGTACACTTGTATAGCTGGACACGGCCGGTCCAATGCTCCAGTTGCTGGTGTGAGCAGCGCCCTACCCCCAGCCGCGTGGAAATAAATGAGGGCCCACAGCCGCCTAACGAGGGTCTTGAGAAGGCCCAACTAAGAGCGTGTTTAGTTTCAACTCCAAAATTCAAAAAAGTGTTACAGTACTCATCACATCGAATCTTGCGATACATGTATGGAGCATTAAATGTAGACGAAAAAAAACTAATTGCACAGTTTGGTTGGAAATTGCGAGACGAACGTTTTAAGCTTAATTAGTCCACGATTGAATACTATTTGCCAAATAAAAATGAAAGTGCTACAGTAGCCAAAATTTCTAAATTTAGGCAACAACACGCTCTAATCTTCACCGTCTCCAATCGAATCCAGGGCCGCTTATAAAAATAATAATAAATAAAATATTGCTTTTCCTCTGCAGGGTCCGGGTGGGGTGCTGGTATAAGACCAGCATCCCCTTGCAGATTGTGATGCCTCGCAGTCGATCGGTCCATCTCATCGCAAAGCCAACCAGCTCCGGCGGCCGCTGCTTGATTACTTACCAGAGGAAATGGGGCGGCGCGCGTGCGCGTGGCAGGTGGTCGTCGTGGCTGCCTTGGCCGTCCTCGGCGCGGCGGCGACGATGGTGCGGGCGGCGCCGCAGGTGCCGTGCTACTTCATCTTCGGGGACTCGCTCGTGGACAACGGCAACAACAACTTCATCGCGTCGATGGCAAGGGCCAACTACCCGCCCTACGGGATCGACTTCGCCGGCGGCCCCACCGGCCGCTTCAGCAACGGCCTCACCACCGTCGATGCCATCGGTAAGCAGCAAGCTTGCTGTGAGATAATAGTACCGCCACTGCCTGAAAACTGGAGCAGCTAGCTAGGCACTGTTGATGGATGCAAATCATGCAAAGTCTAGCTGGGTCTCGTACGGTACAATAGCCAATAGGCCCGAGCAGAGCACGCATGCATGCCGTGCCTGGTCACTGGACCAGGGCGAAGACGACCGAACCTGCACTGCACTAGGAGAAGTTTTTACGCCATCCATCCACTACTTACATGCGTCTGCCATTGTTTGCTTTGTGCCCGTGTGCACATCCAGCTAAGCTCCTGGGCTTCGACGACTTCGTGCCCCCGTTCTCCGGCGCAAACAGCCAGCAGCTCCTCCGCGGCGCCAACTTCGCCTCCGCCGCCGCCGGTATCCGGGAGGAGACGGGCCAGCAGCTGGTACATATATACGCACGCATGTTAATTCAAAATTTACCGCGCCCCTGCATGCACATGACGTGTGAACTGATAATGCAGGGTGGCCGGATAAGCTTTAGCGGGCAGGTGCAGAACTACCAGTCGGCGGTGCAGGAGGTGATCAGCATCCTGGGCGACGAGGACTCCGCGGCGACGCACCTGAGCCGGTGCATCTTCACGGTGGGGATGGGCAGCAACGACTACCTCAACAACTACTTCATGACGGCCTTCTACAGCACGGGCAGCCGGTACACGCCGGAGCAGTACGCGGACGCGCTGGCCCAGGACTACTCCCGGCTGCTGCAGGTGATGTACAGGTACGGCGCCCGGAAGGTGGCGCTCATCGGCGTGGGGCAGGTCGGGTGCAGCCCCAACGAGCTGGCGCAGCGCAGCGCCAACGGCGTCACCTGCGTCGAGCAGATCAACCACGCCGTCCGGATCTTCAACCAGCGGCTCGTCGGCATGGTGGACAGGTTCAACAAGCTCCCCGGCGCGCACTTCACCTACATCAACATCTACGGCATCTTCGACGACATCCTCAAGTCCCCCGGAGCCCACGGCCTGAAGGTGACCAACGCGGGATGCTGCGGCGTGGGCAGGAACAACGGGCAGGTGACGTGCCTGCCGTTCCAGATGCCGTGCGCCAACCGGCACCAGTACGTCTTCTGGGACGCCTTCCACCCGACGGAGGCCGCCAACATCCTCGTCGCCCAGAGGACCTACAGCGCCAAGCTCGCCTCCGACGTGCACCCGGTCGACCTCCGCACGCTCGCACGCCTCTAGTCTGGTTTACAAGATCCATGCATCCATCGGCTCGGCTCGGCTCGGAGCTGGCGCGCGGCAGTGAGCAGAGCTTACAGGTTTCGCGGTTCTTCAGTTTGTGTTTGTGAATTGTGACAGATATGGGTAGCATCGTGTGGGCGTGATCTTCAGTCAGTTACATAAAACCCAACGAAGGGTTCTTAATTGGGTGCACAATGTATAGGTTATAGTGAGCCTCAAGTGCAATTTTATGATACTGTATTCCAAGTGTGTAATTAGTTTGGCATTACTCCTCCAAAAAAAAATATGAGTGGCATTTTGCAGTTTTGGAAACCATGTAGGGTTGGGTTGGCTTGAATATAAATCATCAGTTGCGGCATTGGGAACACACGCAATCTCTCACAGCATTCACTTGGGGGAGATTCGAGACCAGCTCGGACGCGGCTGATCTGTTCTGTACCGGCAAGAAGTTCGTGCGAGGAGTTCACGGGCGCCTGCGGCAGCGGCCGTTTCCGTGGGTTGGGCCTTCGCCCATGCAGCAGGCCAGGGACGCGACCGCACGGTCCAACAAGTGAGATCCTGTGCACTGCAGATCACCGATCGACGTTAAGCGAAACAGAAATGCAGATGCAGGAACCACATACAACACGCGATAATATAACACTACAGCAAAAGGCTGTCGCCCTACACCAGCCCCTTCCAGCCAAAATGACTGAATGTTTCTGGTTTGACGTCTCATGACTTGGCACCCCAATTTCAGTTTATACAGGTGCTTCACTTACAACAAACACCACTCAGAACTTTACATCTCTGCGTCTGGCGTCTTGGAAGACTCATTCTCCAGGGGCTAGTGGTGGTGTAACCGAATGCACAGGCCAGGGATTTTCTTGGTACACGCTGCTGCCACTTGGCTGCTGTACATGCTTCGCTCCCGGATTCAGCTTCACAGGTCTCAGAGTGCTGACAGCTTTCGACCACGTGGGATGCAATTCTGTGTTTCCAAGTCGAAGATCAGCTTCATCTTCGTCGTCCAGACAGATAGGCTGTGGCTGTGGCTGCACATCTGGTCTGGATCCACGGAACTCCAAACCCGTTTCTGCAAATCGTAACATATGTAGTCCCTTCTGTGCGACGGTGCAAGGTTTCTTTGGTAATGTCATGGACAAATCGTCCTTTTCTGCTGGTCTTTTGCAGTTCCTCAAATGTTCCAAGCCTTCAGGCCTTGATCCCATCACGGTCCACCTCATGCTCTCAATTTCGAATACTGAGTTGCCAGGAGCACTGGAATTGCTCGGTGGATAAGGTGTGGGAACTGATGGGTGAAAGGTAGTAACGAATCCATGGGGCGGTGGTGCATAGTCAGCGCTGTAAACATGGGAAGGATGACCGAAGGCGGCTGTCGGGTTCATAAACCCAGGGTCTTTAATGGGTCTACTTCCTAGCAAAAACTCGGCCTAGCAGACGGCGCAGCAACAACGCGCGCCTCCCGGGCTGGCCCAAATACCTAATGATAGGCCGGAAGAACGATCTGATCCTCGACCGGAAGGCCTGGCCAAGGAAGGGACATAGTCCGACTCTGACCTCCTTTTCCGACCGGGGAAACGTCGAACCACTGCTTGCACCTCTTCCCCAACCGACACGGTCGGGCCGACTGGGAACAACCGACCGGGGACACCTGCTCGGTAAGGGCCCAGGGATCAGACGGAGCATATAAGGTAAGACGCTCGAGTCAAACCGCAATACAGAGGACCGTACCCTGCCATATCCTGCGCACCTGCAGAACGGTGCCACCAGGCCATACCAGATAGGCACTATGCAACCTTTCAGGCGTGTCAGAACCCAAACAGTGTTGTGGGCGCTGTCGTTTGTCGTACCCTGCCATGCCCTGCGCACCTGTAGGATGGCGGCACTGGGGGCATGCCGGGCGAACACGGTAGAGCCTGCCATATGTGTCTGGGCATAAACAATATTGTGGGCACCAACAAACGTTTCGTACCTGACAGCATGGGCAACAAGATTAGGAAGCACACGTACACACTCTCCCTCTTTCTCTCTGACTTGTAAGGCCATCTCCTTCACCTATAAAATGGGATGCGCTCTCTCCCAACTGGGAGACTCTCTCTAGAACTAGACAATCTGAGCATTCGAACAGCTCCACAACTCTAGAACCCAACAACTACACAGAGCATACACTGCAATAATTAGCGCACGTTAGAGCGCCTGTCACTCTTAGCCACTTGATTTAGAGTCCGACCGGACCTCTAACACCCCCTTCTCATTCCATACTCGTTTGTAACCCCACAACAAACTTCGAGCACCTGGACTCAGGAATAAAGTCACCGACTGTCTGAAACTGGACGTAAGACACGTTGCCTGAACCAGTATAAATCCTGTGTCATTGAGTGCTAGGCCACATCAGATCACAACGCACAGCAAAACTACAAATATTTACTTGTTGGTCACTTTTCGCACCGACAGTTGGCGCCATCCGTGGGGAGGACACCGTGCGTTCACGCTTTTGGTCATCGGATGGCCCATCTTTCCACCATCTTCGGCATGGCGGGCTCAAGCGATACAATTCGCTTCGGCTCGTTGGAGTTTCCCACGCTCCCACCTGTTGGGATGCGGGTTCCTCCCATCTTTGAGCCGCTCTAGACCTTCCTCTTTGGAAGTCTAGACTTTGTCACCGACTAGCTCGGCGTGCTCCGCCTCCACGAGGAGGCACTTGTTTCGGCGCCCACTAGAGGAGGAGCACCCTCTACCGGCCCTGAGCCATTCGATGACCCCAATGTCAAAACACCCGTGCTTCACCTCGAGCCCATGCTAGGCTCAAACTCCACGGTGAGTAATGTACATATTGTTCTATATTCACTATTTAACACATTTTGCCGACTCTCCGGAGGGACCCCATTGCCCTCACCACACTACCGGTTTCTATCGATAGAATATCGTCGGCAGTCCTCCGAGGGATATCCCACGAAGGTAGATTGATTGGCAGAGAGGTGTGTAATCAAGAACAAGAAGGCAATAGAGACACACGAGTTAGACAGGTTCAGGCCATCAGTATGACGTAATATCCTACTCTTGTGGTCTGTTGGTTTGTATTGGCTATCGTATGATATTGCGTGATTTTAGAGGGGGTCCCTGCCCGCCTTATATAGTCCGGGGGGCAGGGTTATAAGTCAATTAGATCTGGGAGATAACCGAAAAGTAATAACAGATTACAGGAATCATGGGATCATACGTATCCTAACAGATCTCGTAGTATCTTCAGGATATCTTCCCGGTGTCTTGCAGGAGACACCGAGCAATGTCATGCCCCATAAGGCTTCGTCTTGTGGGCTAGGCCGTCCCTAGGGGCACAACCCATGTGGTCTGCCATGGGTATCCGGGGTCATACCTCCCACAGCTAGTCCCCAAGCGCCTTGTACCCATTGTGCAACGCTGTCTTGAGCTTGTCTGAGCAGGTACGAATAAAGCCAAGCAGTTAAACTCATGGTCCGACCATTGTGATGAGTTGCCGAGCAGTTGTGAGCAGTTGCCGAACAGCGCGAACCGTCGCCGAGCAGTGTGAACCGTCGCCAAGCAGCGTGAGCCGTCGCCGGGCAGTGTAACCCAAGTAAGGCTTGCCATAAGAGTGTAAGGAGCTCAAGTTCAGAATCGAAAATTTCTTCGTAGTGGACCAAGTGTGCCCACTTAGAGTCCGACCACGAGAAAGGGAAATAGACTTCTTCAGCTTCAGGAGGCGCGGAGTCTTCCAGAAAAAAGCAAACATACTCACCGTGAGGTGAAGTGTGCCCACTTAGTCCCCGAGCCTGACAGTAGGTGACGTAGTCACGTGGTGCCAGGGTCAGAAATAGCAGACAACAGGAGAAAGTTTGTCGACATCATCTGACATGCACATATCAAGATCCCAGACGTGCTGCCCAAGATCAGCACCTTGATCCGAATAGCATGGAGCAGCTTGATAGCACACCGATGAGACATAGCAAGATCCTACCACCAAGGGAGTCCTCAGCTTAGCTGGTGATGCTTGCACGAAAAATCCGAGCACCGATGAGTCCCCAGCTTAGCTGGCGATGTTCGAGCACCGAGGAGTCCCCGGCGTAGCTGATGATGAAGCATGAGCGACGAACAGTCTGGTCAACTGGTCGGCGACGAATTGAGCACTGAGTAGAAGCGACCGACGAACAGTCCGATCAACTGGTCGATGATGGAGTCCATGAACCTAGCGGTCCGACCAATTGATCGATGGAGAAGTCCGAGCACTAGGTGGACCGATCACCTGGATGATGATCCCGCAATACAAATATGTAGAACGGGTAGTACAAGATGTAAAAATATATGAACTCTAGAGAAAAATCAGCAATGGCGATGAAATTGCGTATGCAGCTCGCCAATCAGTTGGTGTGAAGATGTATTTATATTTAATACAAACTGCCCGAACAGTTAGTGTGTAGCTGAGTCTCCAGCCCTAGCTAGCCCGTTAACCATAACACGGAGCACGGAGCCCGTGTGCGTGTAGCAAGAACAAAGCGTCGCTAAGGAGCTACTGCCGACCACCCATAACGCAGAGGGCAGACACTCATGCACGTGTAGGGAGGAGCCGGAGACACGACCATCTTTGGGGACATTAGAGCGTCAACATGATTGTTCGGGGGTTCAGAAAATCGTTTGGAGAGCAAACATTGAGAAAACAGCTTAGAGAAATATTATGGCAATATACGAAGATTGAAGAATATTTAGAAGGATATTAAAGCTTAACTTAGCTTTAGACAGAACGTCTAGCAGCATGGCAGCAGGCGATGAGTTGTCGGTGAAGGCAACTGAAGCGACCCCGATTTCCACGAAGGGAAATCCACAGCGTCAAAGTGTAATAAGACCGTTGTAGATCATATTACCCAAATTCCAGTCGAATATCACATCCATACAACGATAATATCAGAGTACAAATAGTGTGGAATTACATAAATTATTACATCGCCGCATTGGCGGAATCAAAAGTAGCATTCATTCAGAACAGCTTGATGATAAGATCGCCGAACTCGAGCATAGGAACGAATCCCTCAACCGTCAAACTCCTCGGAGCTATACTCCTCAGCAGAACCTGTGTGCCAAAATTTATCAGTATGATTTGTACTGGCCACTCCCAACCCTATGAGCATTGCTTTGTGGAATTTGGATGCAAGTTGGGTATAGTCAAAAGGAACCTATAAGGCTGGGGTTTCCTATGTATTTAGCATATCAAGTATATAAAAGTGTAGTCAAGTTTTAACACCATTCCCACACACATTCCACCCCATTCCCATTCTAGAGCCAGGTTTTGATTCTGGGATCGATATACCACCATCTCCATCAACACCATACCATCGCTCAGTCGATAGGCCAACTCCCTCTCGGCATTGCCTCAAGGCCCGTAGCCCCTGGCTACGACCGACACTCTCTCACAAGGGAAGAAGAGAAGGACTCATCTCACTATCTAGTTTAAGCGAAACCCAGGAAAGGTCCATAGCCAACAAGTCGGCACATGTATCGATCGATCAACCATACACTCTACAGAGGTTTTACATAACCACAAGATCCGCCTTCCTCGCTGACCATCGTCAACTGGGCTGATTCTGGCCGCTTGCTAGCCTAGGATAATGCCACTCTACCATTCAGCCCTGGTACACCCCAAGTCTAGTCTAGGGTGGCCGAAACTGTGAGTCATGAGCCAGGTCTACAAGGTCTCCATGAAGTCTCGAAAGGGTGTGGGAGAATCCTCCATGCCCCGTACCTCCTTACACTATCCGCTATCAACCTAGCAGTAGTGGCAATATCCTACCAAGTAGTCCGGCCGTCCCGCACCATATAGGGTGAGTGGTACGTAAGGCTTCTCGATGAATCTGAGTACTAGTAAGTCCTTAGGGATGACCAAGCCAGAATGTCTCCATCAGGGTTTCCATTTATCGTGCCACCACAGCATCTCCATCCTGAGCTCCTCCCATCATAGGTTCACACCCAGGACCACCTCATATACCTTTTACCCACCACAGGTATCTATTCCAGGGGTGCCCAAGTAGCACTCCATGGCAAGACTTGCCCCAGGCTCGTCGTATACTTCAACTTGGTCGACACAACCCTCACCCTCTACACACCCAAGTCACACACGCAGCATTCTCCCCATAGTCCAGATAACACCAGTTTCCACCACACATTAATGTAGTATAAGCGTAGTAGAAGTGTAAGCAATGATATATAGCAGTAAGCATGTGTCTAGCCTAATAGCAGGGTATGCAGGGGTAAGGTTGTGTTAAGGTAAAGGCCATCAAGTAAGCATTCTACCATGCAAGTCCTATCATAGTATGACTATAGCAGTAAAGTAAAGTAGTAGCAGTTCTATAATAGCCATGCATAATAGGTGCTACGAGATTGGGTGGGATGTGGCACCTTCAGTGTAGTCGTCTCCGTACTCCTCAGAGTACTCATGATCCTCGTCTGTCTGGTTCTTCTCTGAGTCTGCAAACGATCGCATTATAGTCGCGTTAGCGACGTCTATAGAATAACACAAAGAAGCAATGGAAATTCAAAAGATCCAAATGCACTCAAACATGGGTTCATTGCGTAGGGCTCGATTTTAGTTGAATTTTGGTCCTAGTTTCATATTTTTCTGAGGTCGTATGAATTAGTTATGAATTTCCGAAGTTTAAATAATTTCTGAAAATGGGAAAAGGCTGGATTAATCCTGGGCTGACACGTGTCACGCAGTGACAGGTCCACGTGTCATGCTGACATCAACATGACATCAGCATGATGTCATCATCTTGGTTCCATGCTGACAGGTGGGGTCCAGCTGACGTCAGCAACGTCATCAGTTCTGACAGGTGGGTCCAGGGACTCTTGGGTCACTGACATGTGGGTCCGGTCAAAGTCAACGTAGGTCAATGGGTGAGTCAATGGTCAATGGTCAGGGTCACTGACGTGTGGGCCAGGGCTGCTGACGTCGGCAGCTGATGTCATCGTGACGTCAGCATGATGTCACCCCGGCTGTATTGGCTTCTGACATGTGGGTCCCGCGTGACGTCAGCATGACGTCAGCATCTAACATGTGGGTCCAGAGTGTCCGTGCCACTGACATGTGGGGCTAGGTCAATGGTCAGCATGGGTCGGGTCTCAAACGGGCTCTGGCGGACTCGGGTTGGGCCGGTCTGGGCCGGGCCGGGCTGGACACGTGGCAAGCTGTGGCGCTGCCACGTCGTAGCCGTGGGCCTCTACTGGGCTGTGGTCTATGGCTATGGGCGTGAGCGTGGCTCACGGTGGACCAAGAGACGCTGGTCCATGGACCGTAGACAGGTCTACGGTGGACTAAGTCCACCCTTCTTCTCTCAGGCGCGGTCCATGTGCACCGGGTGCACGCGTGGGTGGCCGGTGAGGGGAGTTTCCCCTGTTTCTCCCACGGCGGTGCTCTTGCCAGCGGCGAGCTCGCTAGTGAGCCTCCGTGGTGGTGCTGGTGTCCAATTGGGGAGGGGAAAAGCTTCCCTAGGCCACGGCGATCATGATGCTGGGGTCTAAGTGGTGGCCGGGGCCTTCCAGGGCGTTGGCCACAGCGGCTGGTGGCTCAGCGGTGCTCGCCGGTGGTGAGGTCACGCATGCAGGCTCTCCAGTGGCTCGGCTGGGCAAATAGGGGCTTCTACGGATCCGTGGGTGCACGGCAAAGGCGTCTAGGGCTCAAGGAGGGGCTTCGGGCTTCTAGGTGGCTGTTAGGGGCTCCCCGGTGGCCACGGCGACATGGTGACGATGGCGAGGTGCGTGGGTGAACTACGAGGCTCAGCGGGGTGGTCACAGCATGGTCGTGGGTGTGCACGTGGGTGCGTGTGTTCCCTGAGGCCGAAGATGGCCCTAGCCTACGCGCTCCCGGTGTGGAGCGCCATGGTCGGCATGGTGTGGTCCGGTGGCGAGCAGGGGAATGACTGGGGGCTCACCGTTGGTGTCGTGGAGGATTGGGTGGTGATGCAGTGGTGAGTTCGAGGCTGTGTAGCTTCGGAAGCCGTGCAGTGCTGTGCAGCGTCGTGGCGTCGTCCTTGCTCCGGCGGCTTCAGAGGTGCTTCATCGACGCCTCCCTCTTCTTTCTCCCTCTCCCTTCCTTCTTCCTCTCTTGGCTCTCTCTCTTAGCTCGGCTGTGCAAAGGGTGGCCACAAAGTGGTGGCGGGGCGTTGGGAGCTCAGGGTGCTAGGGCAACCGAGGTTGGGCTTTTATAGCCGAGCTCCTAGCTTCCATGGTGGACGGTGATCGATCGGTGGAGAGGCGTGCGATGCATCCTATGGTGGTGCGAGTTTACATGGGCGCGGCGCCAAGAGACAGGGCCATGCCCCAGGCGTGACCCCCTGGGCTGCCCCTGCCAGTGCTATCGAGGCTCGGTCGGAGAGGGGAATCAGCGTGAGCAGTTGGGGGCGTGGCATGGAGAAGATGAACAGGAGGGCTGACATGTGGGGCCCGTGTGGCAGCAGCTGCAAGCGATGGCGGGGAGGCGCGTGGGCGGGTGCGGCGTGCGGGCTGGCTGCTGGGCGTGCGTGAGCTCATGGGTCGGCCTGCTGCTGCGCGCTGGCGGGGCTAGCCAGTTGCCGGCTGGGCCATGAAGCCGAGCCTGCGAGGCCTCCTCCCTTTTCTTCTTTTTCTGTTTTTCTTTTCTTCTCCATTGTTTGAATCCAAATTTGGTTTTGGAATTTGTATTCAAAATTGGTGCACCAAATTCATTGGAGTTTTAGATATGAGGTCCATAATATTCTTATATAAATATTAGGAATTTATTTAGCTATTTTGTATAACAAAAATAGGTGTGGTTTTGTTATACAAAAATAGAATTAGTTTTTCTCTTTAAACCTTTATTCTTTGGTTTGAGTATTAATTATTTTATGGTTTATTACTTTATTGGAGTTGTTAAGCATATCATAACAAAAATGGAGATCCAAATCACATTTTGAATTAACAATGTATGCAACACTTTATTTGTTAGAATTTAAATAAACACAATTAACTAATGTCATGCCATGCTTATGTGTTGACTTGGGTTAGGGTTAGACCTAATGCATCTCTTAGGTTGGGTTTCTATACATGACACTCATCATCACATGGGGGTTCTAAGAAAAATTTTGTAGTTGTGATTTTTGGGTTGTTACAGCAACCTCAGAGGTGGTTCTGAGATCGGATCTGCAATCACAGGTATTGGGGTGATCGGTGCAGTATTGATATGCATCGGCTCGATGAGCTCTCCAACTCTATCAGCATTGATGATCCATGAGATTGATTCAACCGTGAAGATCTAGCCAGGCTGTGGGAGGTATCCCACGAAGAGCTTGCGGAACATATCATATTGTTCGATATAGAAATAGCACGAACACCCCTATCTGGCGTGCCAATTGTCAATAGAATATCATCGCCCGTCCTCCGAGCGGTATCCCATGAAGGTAGATTGATTAGCAAAGAGGCGTGTAATCAAGAACAAGAAGGCAACAGAGACACATGAGTTAGACAGTTTCAGGCCATCAGTATGATGTAATACCCTACTCCTATGGTCTGTTGGTTTGTATTGGCTATCATATGATATTGCGTGATTTTGGAGGGGGTCCCTGCCTGCCTTATATAGTCCGAGGGGCAGGGTTACAAGTTGGTTAGACCTAGGAGATAACCCAAAAGTAATAATAGATTACATGAATCATGGGATCATACGTATCCTAACAGATCTCGTAGTATCTTCAGAATATCTTCCTGGTGTCTTGTGGGAGATGCCAAGCAGCGTCGTGCCCCATAAGGCTTCGTCTTGTGGGCTGGGCCACCCCTAGGGGCACAGCCCATGTGGTCTGTCATGGGTATCCAGGGTTGTACCCCCCCACAGTTCCCCTATGGCTTAGCATCTCGCATGGACACGTGTGCACGAGGGCTCCGAAGGATGCTAACGACGCCCCCTCTCACATCCAAATTCGTGGGGATGGCGGGCTACACTCCCGCCTCCTTTCATGACCTCATAGATGACGATGTCGAAAGCAACGGCTCTAGCATCAGCAATGTCATGGCATCTGGCCACCCTCTATCCTAGGAGTGTGCTTTAGCAGATGCCCCAGGACAGCCACCAGTGGTTGTGGAATCTTTGAAGACTCACACCCCTCTGGACCCTCATGTGAAGGCCCTCATGTGTGCGTAGGAGCACGGCGAGGAGTTACGAAAAAAGCAGTAGAGTCATCCGCCACCTGTGCTGGCACGCTCGGCGCAGCACACTGTGCCATGTGTGCGCAACCTAGTGAGCGACGCTCGGGGTCATGCCCGCTAGCTCCAGTGTAACATCCTGGATGGAGGGAACAATCCCCCATAGTTTGCTTGGGTAGGACAGAACATCACCACTGCGGTGATGCTTTTGCGCGGCCTTCTCGAGCCTGCCGACCCCTAGGAATAGACAATCCACTGGAACCTTCAAGCGCTGGTGGAAATCGCCGCCATTCAATAGGCGGAGAGCTCCGCGTTGCGACACCAGCTCGTGGCCTCTTGCTCCACTGGCGGAATGGGGCCGCACCAGTCGAGTCGCTCCATCCACTCATCACTATAGTGCTGAGAGTGGGGTAGGAGGCCGTGGCTGCACTATAGACAACCTGATGTGGCCCCTGCTCCACACCGACCACCTATGCTCAAACAGCTCAGGCTAAACCATGACACTCATAGCGTCATCAACAATCGGTGCCATGCCCAGAGCGATGATGATGTCCATCAAGTGGCGGTGAGAGCAGGTGGCATGGGACCTAGCCTGACCATCGAGGAGTGCGGGGACACACCTCCTAGGCATGGTGGTCGACCAAACGACCAGAGCCCTAGCCCAGATGGCCTGGGGCCATAGGCCTTTGGTCATCGCATCTAGAGAGTACCGTTCCCACAACGTTTCCAACCACCCACCAACATTGCCAGATACACCGGGGAAACAAACCCCGGTATATGGCTTGAAGACTTTCGGCTCGCCTGCCAAGCCGGAGGAGTAGATGATGACCACTTCATCATTCAGTATCTCCCCATCAGCGTGGGGGAGCATGGTTCGAATTCCTCCTGCCTGACAGCATCCGTTACTAGGCGGATCTCATGAGGGTCTTCGTTAGGAATTTTTAGGGGACATATGTCCATCCTAGGGATTCCTGGGACCTCAAGAGCTGCCAATAGGAGACCAACAACTCCCTACGGGATTACATCCATAGGTTCTCAAAACGGTGCAACTCCCTTCTGGATGTCGTTGACGCGGACATCATCAGCGCGTTCCTCTCTAGGACAACCTGTTGGTACTTAATCCACAAGCTTGGCTGTCTAAAGCCCCATACCACCCATGACCTACTCGACATACCACGCCTCCAGCGAGGAGGCAGTCGGGGCGGTCTTCAGCAGTGGTTGAGACAAGGGCAAGGCCAAACGTGAGGACCAAGACGAGGGCCCTCCACGTAAAGGGGCAAGAAGAACAAAAAGGATTGGTGCTAACCGGCCAACCCAGCTTTGGTCATCGTAGCCGATCATGCGGGAAACCAGCCCTAGCAGGGCTAGCCCGACCACTTCGATAAGCTCATGGAGAGACCATGCACCAACCACGCCTACCTTATCAAACACCTCTACAAGGACTGTGAGCTCCTCAAGCGCTTTCTGCGACAGGCTGGCAAGCCAAAGGAAGGGAAGGGCAAGGAGGCAACGCCCAAGAAAGGAGGCATGGTAGGCAAGGATGATGATGGCTTCCATGACCCTGAGGAATGCCACATGATCTTTGGGGATCCGACTCTATCCACTCTAAGCACCAGTACAAGGTACGCTACAGAGAGGCATTTGTTGCCGAGATGGTCATCCCCTCTTTCCTTAGCTGGTCAGACTCCCCGATCACTTTTGATCAGAGAGACCATCCTTCCCACGTCGCTCGACCAGGTCGCTACCCGCTCATCATCGACCCCATCGTTCGCAAGAAGTGCCTCACTAAGGTGCTGATGGGCAGAGCTAGGCGACCGAGCCAACTTCTGCTCGGAGGTCCTCACCTTCGAGGTGGTGGACTTTCTAGGGTCCTACCATGCCATCTTAGGGCGGCCATGCTACACCAAGTTTATGGCGATCCCTAACTAGACCTACCTCAAGTTGAAGATGTCGGGGCCGAACGGCGTCATCACCGTGGGTACCACATTTTTGCATGCCTGCACGAGCGATCGTGAGCATTACGAGCTCGCCACGACCATCATCAACTCCATCGAGCTCCTAGAGCTCAGGAATTCATCGACTCTAGCAGTCCCAGACTGCAACTAGCTAACCTCCTCAAGTGCCTTCAACCCAACTGAGCAAACCAAGGCAGTGGGGATCAACCCCGCTGACCCGACCAAGACGGTTTAGATCGGGACCAAGCTCCTGACCAAATAGGAAAGCGAGCTGGCCAACTTTCTACACGCTAATTGTGATGTCTTCATATGGAAACCATCTGACATGCCAAGCATACCAAGGGAGGTCGCTGAGCAAGCATTACGCCTCATCTTGGGCTCAAAGGCCGCCAAGCAACACTTGCGTTGCTTTGACGACGAGAGGCGCAGGGCCATAGGCGAGGAGATCGCCAAACTCCTAGCAGTCGGGTTTATCAAAGAGGTATACCACTCTGATTGGCTGGCTAATCCTGTTCTTATGAAAAAGAAGACAAGGAAAATGGAGAATGTATGTTGATTATACTGGCCTCAACAAGGCGTGTCCAAAGGACCATTTTCCTTTGCCACACATAGACCAAATAGTTGACTCCACCTTAGGATGCGAAATCATCACCTTTCTAGATGCCTACTCAGGTACCACCAACTCATGACTTCATTCATCACCCCGTATGGTTTGTACTGCTACGTACCATGCCTTTCAGTCTAGAGAACATCGGAGCCACCTATCAACGGTGCAGCAGCGATGCTTCACTGATCAAATCAACCCGCCTGACTAGCCTAACCAAGTCGAGCGGCCAAAACCAACAATCGCCGTCTATGTAGATGACGTAGTGATGAAAATGGTTCAATATAGCGGCCTTATCGCAAATTTGGCTGCAACATTCACAAACCTTCAAAGGTTCAATATCAAATTGAATCCCGAAAAATGTGTTTTTAGAGTTTCGAAGGGGAAGCTCCTTAGATACATCATGTCCGAGCACGACATCGAAGCCAACCCTAAAAAATCACAGCCATCTCCAACATGGGTCCCATATGTAATCTTAAGGGCATACAGAGGCTCACCTGTTGTTTGGCCGCCCTAAGCCGGTTCATCTCCCAACTAGGGGAACAGGGGATGCCTCTCTATAAACTTCTCAAGAGGATAGATGCATTTGTCTAGTCAAAGAAGGCACAGTAGGCTTTGGAAAACCTCAAAGCATCACTGACGTCGGCCCTAGTTGAAAGCTCTAGTTTGGTTTTGGTGAATTAATGAAACCCTAAGTGCTAACCTAGTTTATCAAAGTAATTATGAGATAGGTGGCACTACTCCAAGTGTTGAAGCAAATGAAGATCATGACATGATAATGGTGATGCCATGGTGATGATCAAGTGCTTGGACTTGAAAAGAAGAAAGAGAAAAATAAAAGGCTCAAGACAAAGGTATAAATGGTAGGAGCCATTTTGTTTTGGTAATCGAGACACTTAGTGAGTGTGATCACATTTAGGATCAATAGCTATACAATTAAGAGGGGTGAAACTCATATCGAAATGCGGTTATCAAAGTGCCACTAGATGCTCTAACTCATTGCATATGCATTTAGGATCTAGTGGAGTGCTAACACCCTTGAAAATGTTTGTGAAAATATGCTAACACATGTGCACAAGGTGATACACTTGGTGGTTGGCACATTTGAGCAAGGGTTAGGAACTTCACCGGCAAAGTGTGGATAGTCTGACGGTGCCACCGGCGCCCTATACAGAAAAGATAGAGGTCACTGTAAGTGACCGGATACTGGTCTTGGAAGGACCGGCGCGTCTGGTTAGTAGAAGCAGCGAAGATGCTGGTGTCGGTCTCTGATCGGACACTGGGTCACTTAGTGACCGGATGCTGGAGGGCTACGTCCAATCCTACTGATGTGGCAGTGCATAGAGGAGACATCGAGTGACCGGACGCTGGGTGGGTCTGGTCGAGCATGACCGGACACGTCCGGTCGTGAAAAATCATTTTTGGATGCTTACTAGAAATGACCGGACGCTGAGGTCCAGTGTTCGATCACTTCATAGCAGCACGTCTGGTCATCACTTAACCATTGAGATCAGGTGATCAACATTTGAAGAGAGGGGA
The DNA here is from genome assembly GCF_019320115.1 of Miscanthus floridulus. Classification (NCBI taxonomy): domain Eukaryota; kingdom Viridiplantae; phylum Streptophyta; class Magnoliopsida; order Poales; family Poaceae; genus Miscanthus; species Miscanthus floridulus. Next base: position 92,646,733 of record NC_089596.1, on the reverse strand, counting down.
CACATGGCATGCATCGCGTGTTCGAACGCTGAGGTCCAGTGTCCAGTCACCCCGTGTTGTGCCCAGTGAAGGGGTACAATGGCTCTATTTCATGGGGGCTTCTATTTAAGCCCCATGACTGGCTCTAGCTCACTTTCTTGGCTATTTGCATTGACATAGCAACCTTGTGAGCTTAGCCAAAGCCTTCCCACTCATCTCCATCATTGATTCATCATCTTTATGAGATTGGGAGAGAATCCAAGTGCATTGCTTGAGTGATTGCATCTAGAGGCACTTGGTGTTCGTATTTTGCTATGGGATTCGCTTGTTACTCTTGGTGGTTGCCGCCACCTAGATGGCTTGGAGCAGTGAGGATCATCGAGCAGAGGGTGGTGATTGTCTCCGGCTCTGATCGTGGTGATTGTGAGGGGTTCTTGACCTTTCCCCAGCAGAGAGCCAAAAGGTACTTTAGTAAATTGCTCGTGGCTTGTGTGATCCTCATCTTATGTTGGTTGTGTGGCACCCTATTGAGGGTTTGGCGTGTGATGCCAATTAGCGCGTGAACCTCCAAGTGAGTGAATCACCACAATGAGGACTAGCTTGCTGGCAAGCAAGTGAACCTCGGTAAAAAATTATTGTGTCATCATTTGATTCTGAGGTGATTGGTCTTCATTGGTATTCATTCTTGTGATTGATTGGTCCACTCCTCGACTCGGCGGTATAACCATCTTGCTCACTCTCTTTACATTACCGCAAACTAGTTATCAAGCTCTTTAGTGTAGCTAGTTGTGAGAGCTTGTTAGTTAGGTTAGTGTGGCTCTTTAGTTAGCTTTTGAGAGCACACTAACTTAGTGTAGTGACATAGTTATTGTGTGGATAGAAACTACATAAACTAGAATTGTGGTAGGTGGCTTGCATTTTTAGTAGGCTAGCGCAATACTCGCTTCGTCTCATAATTGTCTAACTGGTTTGTTAAGTGTTGTTGTAGAATTTTTAATAGGCTATTCACCCCCTCTAGCCATTAGGACCTTTCACCAGTCCTCATCGCTCCCGAACGGGGAGAACCTCTCCTCCTCTACATCGCAACAAACAACTATGTTGTGAGTGCCGCTCTCATCATCAAACAGGAGAAGTCGGGATGTCCCTTGAAGGTTCAACGATCGATGTACTTCATCAGTGAGGTACTCACCGACGCCAAGGCTTGATATGCCTAGGTGTAGAAGCTTCTATAGGCTATGCTGATGGCGATCCAAAAGCTCCTGCACTACTTCACCGACCACGAGGTCATGGTCATCACCTCGTACCTGCTGGGAGACATCATTCGCAACCTCAATGCTGTGGGACGAATCTCCAAGTGGGCTCTTGAGCTCATGGGTCATGACATCAGGTATATCCCTCACATCGCTATCAAGTCTTAGGCTCTTGCTGACTTCATCGCCTAATAGATGGAAGTCCAGCTCTCAGCCCCAAACATCACCCATAAGTACTAGACAATGTACTTTGATGAGTTAGTTATGGTGCCCAGCTTGGGGGCTAGAGTGATTTTGATCTCCCCGGATGGGAGTAGGCTCCGCTATGTGATCCATCTCCATTTTTGGGCCTCAAACAACGCTGCAGAATACGAGGCCCTCATCAATGGACTGCACATCGCCATCGAGCTCGGCGCTACATGGCTATATGTCCATGGCGACTCAGAGTTGGTCATTGACCAAGTCATGATGGAGTCCTCCTGCAAGAGCCCTCTCATGGCAGCATACTACCAGGAGGTACGCATCATGTCCCCCGAAAGGACAACGATGCCGCTGATTTTCTCACAAAATTGGCTACCAGGTGGGTTTTGTCTCTAGATGGGGTCTTCTTCAATGATCTCTATGAGCTGTTTGCCCGCATTCTGGAGGATTCGATCTAGACACACTCCAACACCAATCTGGCACCCAGGGGCTCCGACCTCCCAACGTGTCCCAACACCAACCAAGTGCTTAGGGGCTCTAATCTTGGTGCCTCCATGATGACGTCGCTCGCCGATGTCTCCATGGTGGCACACGATCAAGCTAACTAGAGAGCACCGCTACTCGCCTATCTCCTTAAGGAGGTTCTCCTAGCAGAAAAGACTAAAGTGTGATGAATCGCTCGACGTGTCAAGACATTCATCGCCATCGATGATGAACCTTACAAGCAAAGTCCATCGGGAGTACTCATGAAGTGCATCCCAACTTACCAAGGGAAACAACTCCTCCTCAAGGGAAACATCATGCGACCCTGAGGTGGCTGGTTGGGAAAGCCTTTCGCCAAGGTTTTTACTAGCCCACTGCGCTGTGAGATGTAGAGGAGGTTGTCCGTAGGTGTGAAGGATGCTAGTTCTATGCTTGGTAAACTTATCTACTGACACAAGAGCCTCAGACCATCCCCATCACCTAGCCATTCATGATCTAGGGCCTTGACATGGTTGGACCCCTCAAAAAGGCCCCGGGTGGCTTCACTCACCTGCTCGTAGCGGTGGACAAATTCACCAAGTGGATAGAGGCGAAGCCCATCACCAATATCCACTCGAAAGAGGCAGTCAAGTTCTTCCTCGACATCATATATTGGTTTGGTGTTCCAAACTATATCATCACCGACCACGGAACAAATTTCACCAGGAAAAATTTCTGGGACTTCTATGATGGATACAGCATCAGGATCGATTGGGCCTCAGTCGTGCACCAGTGTACCAACAGTCAGGTCGAGTGGGCCAATGGCATGGTCCTCCAAGGACTCAAGCCCCGCATCTTTGACTGACTCAAGAAGTATGTCGAGCGATGGGTTACAGAGGTTCCAGTGATCCTCTAGAGCCTAAGAACGACGCCAAACCAGTCCATAGGGTTCACCCTTTTCTTCCTTGCATACGGAGCCGAAGCAGTATTGCCCTTTGACCTTGATCATGGTGCCTCAAGAGTAAAGGCCTTCAACCAAGATCGAGCCACGGAGGCTAAGCAGGATGTGGTTGACCTACTCAAAGAGGCTCGTGAGACGACCATCATCCACTCCGCTCGTTACCAGCAAACTCTCCGTAGGTACCATGAAAGAAAAATCAAGGGGAGGATCCTCGAGGTCAGTGACCTTGTACTCTGAAGGACCCAGTCAACCAAAGAAAAACATAAACCCTCTCTACCATGGGAAGGACCCTACATGGTGACCGAGGTGATCCGGCCGGGCGCCTACCGGCTGAAGGACGACAACGGCAACATTCTCACCAACACATGGAACATCGAACATTTACATCATTTCTTCCCTTAAAACTCGGTCTTACCATTCTCTTTCCATTCAACATTCGCTCCTACAGCACCCCAGCCTGAGTACTCTCAGCCTGGGTCACTCGGGGGCTCCACGGGGGTGCGATACCACCCTCTTCTTTTACTATCATATAGTAATACTTTTTGCCCAAATGAAAGGGCGACACCCAAACGAAAGGCCATTCCATTCCTTTAATTACCCTATGTAACTTGTGTTTTAACCTTCTGACCAATCACACCCCACCACGACCTATGGTTACGATCAGCTGAGCCTCACAGGCCACACCCTGGTTCTTAAGGTTGCAGCCTACGGGTCAACGGGCAGGTGTGAAAAAGAAAGGATAAAAAATAAAGTTACACTAGGGTAAAAACAAGGACGGATGGGACAAGCTTCCCCTCATGAGTGATTTCATTATAAAACGAACTTAGAATATTCATGAATGTAAAGTTGTTCACACGGGGCTCCCCCATGAACTCGTCTCTTATAGGAACTGACTATTTCTACTTGAAACTCTATTGTGGCCTCCCGGTGGCATCGGTTGTCAGTATGATCGACAAGGACGAAGGCAGCTCGCTTCCGGTCAGGACAATGTTTGGCTCTGTTGGGGCCATGACAACGCTCGCCTCCAACCCGGTCTCCACTCCCACCATAGGTTGGACGACATCTTCTCGGCACACGTCTTCAGCCACGGACGAACGGTGAGCCTCCATCACCCACTGCGTGGTGACCTGCTCAGCAACCATCTATGCATGTGGCACCAAACTCTCTCCCAATGCATTGATTTCATCTATGCTCCACCCATCGGTATATCCTCTATAGATGGCCACGAAGTCCAGATCAGGGTGATGGGTCACCACCGAGGTTAGCACCCCTATCATTCCATAGAACATGTCGTCGGAAATGAGGACCCAAACTACATTTGAGACCTCCGCCAGCTGGACGACGGGCGTACTGGTGCTCAGTCCTGACCTGAACACCTCGGAGACGACCACCTGCTCAATGTTGCGAATCTGGTCGAGCTCCCCCTCAAGAGCGCGTCGCTCCTCATGGGATGGGCTAGCGCCTCCGTGCCCTAACTAACCGCTGCTTTGACCGTCTCCAGCTTTTGCTCCAGAGAGTTGATCTTTCCACCCAGTTCTAAAAAAAGACGACAAATTCAGAAGCAAAGAAAAGGAAGGAAAGGGAAAATCAAGGCATCAACCGAGGGTGGAACAGAAATGTACCAAAGTGGGCAGTTTCAAGAATGGAGAGCCCTTCCTCTTGCCGGATCACCCTCTCGAGCAGTCGAGTGTTCGACTCCTCTACCCCGAGCATTTGCCCCTAGAGCGCGACCACTTCCTGTTCGACGCCCGACCAGGCCTTCCGCTCCACCTCTAGAGCCTCCAAGGACTTCTGAAGCGCCGCCTTGGTCTCCACCAAGTTGTAACACCCAAGGTGTTACGAGCTTATTTAGCACCGTGATTTAGGCCTAAGTAAAATTTTCAAAACAAGTTTCTTGGATTTTTTTATTTAAAACGTACTTAAGGCGACAAGCGAATCTTGTGTGATTTAGTTTCTTGGACTCCAATAAACGCTCAAGATAAATTACGCAGTGCGTAGAAATATTTAGAAATGTCCGATAACGATTCAAGCAAATAAATAGCGAACGGCGTGTTTAATTGATTAAACACGAAAAACAATTTTATAAACAAAATATGATACGACTGGTATATAGTACTTCAGTAAAAATTTAGAGTAGGATTTTTAGTTACATTTAAAATAATAACAAAAGTACTGCTGACCATTCAGCCCACCTACCGCACCGGTACGACACGCGCATTACGTGATTAGACTGAGCTTGCTGGCCGACCGCTGCTGCTTGTTGGCTGCCTTCGCATTCTGCCACATTCGAGTCATCCCGTCTATGCACTGCCCACATTGATGACCACGCACGCTCTGCACCGTGGCGTGTCCATTTACCTATGTCTGTGTCCTTCTCTCTTGCGTCGCGTCCGAATTTTGATGAGCACCAGTCGAGTAGGTTCCTTACAGCACCACCGAGTAGCCATAGCCTCCGTTGTTCCGTTGCTCTGCAACACTGCCGAAGCATGCCACGCTGTCCCTGCGTTGATGGAGATAGCAGAGCTGTGTAAATGTTGTCGCCCAGCTAGTCTAGCTCACTTGCTTGCGTCGTGTCCTGGCCCTGCACCATTGCAACGTTGTCTGCTTCTGTCCGAGCCGTGCCAATGAAGTGTCTGCACCTGCACGTTTGCTGTTGTTCAGTCATGTCGTGCGTAGAGCCGAGCCATGGCGGCGTCTAGCCATGCAATCCACCTACCGTGCCTGCCCGCGCTACTTCTTGAGCACGTTGAGACTGAACCGATGCTGCCAAGCCACATTACCGCAGTGCGCCCCTCGGTGCTACTCTTCCTTCCCCGCTCTTCACCTTGCTCAAGGCCGAAGCTCCACCTCCCTCCTCCTTGTTTTGGAACTACCATGTCGAGCAACCCACCTGAGCCTCCATCGCTGGGTTCGCTTTTCTGCTTGTCCGTTGTTGCCCTGCTCCCGCGCGTGTGTCCCTACGCCCTTGCCATACCGCAGTCGCCGATGCCCCCCTCCTCGGTTCCTGCTCACTGCCCCACAGCACCCCACGCCACACTAGACCAGAGCCTAGGCGCTGCCCCTCCCACGCCCCGCTGCTGGCTTGGCGCATCTCTAGTGTGCGAGCTCCCTTGGTTCCTCGTCGGAGCCACAACACCTCACCATTCGTCCACGCCGAGTCCGCCGGTGCCGGAGGGCCAGCCCTCGTCGAGCCACCGCGACCCGCACTCCGCCTGGCCAATGCCATTGTCGCGCCCCCGGCTCACGCTGGTCTACCGCCCCGCAGCACACGCCTGTTGTGCTCTGCCCCGACATCACCGCCTCCATGGCCGCCACCACCGGTGATGCACCCCCTTCCTTCCCCATGCATGCGCGATGCTGATGCCGCTGTGGAGCCGTCCTGCAGCGCCGTCCCATGCCTCGTCTGCTCGACTCTACGAAGAAGATGATGTGAAGGGTATAAATCCAAGCAAATATTTTGTACAGGGTTGTTATTGCGAAATACATGACTCGTTTAAATAGTGCCTATGGATCTCGCATCGAATAGAGGTTAACGCAGGGGCATTTTTGCAAAATGGGCCACCACCACGCCATGTTGGGCTATGTTCGCTCGCCTAGGTCGGCCTCCTACTACCTGGCTAGGCCACTGCTGGCGCCTGGGCCGGCATGCCGCGCGCGCCTTTGGGCTGCCCACAGGCCGCGCGTCTCCGCCTGGGCCGTTAGCCGAGTTGGGCCTCTACCTGCGCCACTTGGGCCGGCCTGGTGCCGCGCTATGCGCTAGGCCGTGTGCCCCTATGGGCCACGCCGCGCTGCTGGGCGAGTTAGTGGCCGCCGGCCCTTCCATTTGTGAAATGCTTTTCTAAAATCGATTTCTAGTTTAAATTGTAAAATCAATATAAAATAGTATTGGAATCCAAAAATTATGAAACCTATTTTGTTAGTCTCCTAAAATCATGATCTGCTTGTTAGTATAATTTGTTCACATAGTTGGATAATATTCTTTGAAGCTATATAATTAATTTAAGATGTGTAATTTTGTAAAACATAAACTTGTAGGAATTTTCATGATAAATTGGTAATATTGTTGAATCTAAAATTTGTACAGTAGGCTCCTAGCAATATTAAGTACTCATTGTAATTTTTGTAGCTCTAGAATAATTAGTTTACTAAATAGATAATGATGCCCTATTCCAAATAAAGATTAAATTGATAGAATGGAATAAAAAACAACTTGGGTTTATGTAACTAAAATAGTTGTTGAGAAGTAACGCCTTATTCGACATCATGGATACGTAGCTAAGTACGGTCGGCGTTAGAGATATCTCATTAGCTTGTAAGGCATGATCAGATTTCTAAGCATTTTGGCTGTCATTAATTATTTACATCTAGGCATTTGCATCAATGCATATCATATAGGTACGATGATGGGTCAACGGATCAATTGAAGGATGATTAGGAATCCGAAGATGGTGTAATGGTATTCCCTCCGGGAGATGATGCAATGGGCTTTCTATCCAGTTGATGGTGGATGATATGAAGATACAGATACTAACTTTTTAATATATATCTTACCCAGGCAAGCCCCGGTGCATAACCCCTACTTTTCTGCAGTTTAAATTATATTTGTGCATTAAGTTTTAAGGAGTTGAATGAAACCCACTTGCATATATATCTTTATCCTATGAGTCTTACTAGTATGACAGGATCGTGTAGAATGCTATGCTATAGGACTCCGGTAGAAGTCGAGTGATTGCCTATCACTCATGAGAGATAGGAAATATATTCCTATATTATTATCACTTGAAAAATATAAATGGTGGAAAGAAAAAATGGTGACCAGGCAGGGATATGGTTCGGGTATTGGTGGGTGTAAGAGGTTGTGTCACCGTGGACGCGGGGCATGGCTTGGTTACACTGTTTTCCCTGTCTATGTTGGTTAAGGACCTGTCGTTGCATAAGCCATCGAGGCAAGTCACAGACTTATTATCCCGAGCACATACTTGGGTATGGGCGCTTGGAAGACTTGTTGCTCTCTTGTCGTGGATCTGGCTCTTTCTAGATCGACTGTCAGAGTTTTATTTTGGTGGAGGAGGTCCTTGCACCACACTGAGTCTGGGACTCAGGGGCGGGGGCTTGGAGTCCTAGTTTGGATGGGGACCTGGACACCCAGGAAAGGAGAGTGATGGGTTGGTCCTACATGTGCCTTGGGTACAATCAGGGCGTGTGTTTTTAGGGTACCTAGCTGGGGGCATTGATTCACGAATCGCTGGACAATCCGGTACGGCTTGTTTCATGTCTAGCACCGTAGTAAGAACTGAAAGATGAAAAATGGAAGGAAAAGGAAATCTGATTGCTTACCACCTGCTTGAAAGTAGTACAGGTGCTTACATAGAATGGTTAGTTAATGAATCAATGTGGCTATTAATAAAAATCGAATATAAGGACGCACGCTTAGTAATGCTTCCTGCAAATGCAATAAACCCACAAGCCAGATAACCTTGCATATCCTTGGAGTCTTTTCTTTCCTCATATTGGGTAAGTCTTGCTGAGTACAATTGAGTACTTAGGGTATTATTCCCCCTATTGTAGGTGATAGGTGGATGCTAGAGCCGACCCTTATGTGTGGATACCTCCTGGTGGGCTCAGCGAGGATTCCTTTATGCTGCGATCGTAGTTTTTATTTACAACTCTCACCGAATGCTTTTATAAATGAAAGTTTATAATATGTTGTCATAGTTCAATTATCAATGTTTCATCATGCTATGAATAGATATTTATTTCTGCTGTAATTCTGATCACATGATTATATTCCGTTGTTATAATAATAAATATTATACTCTGATGTTGTATTAAAAGGGATGTAAGAAAAGATTAAGAATGATGTAAGCTTTATTCTCTCATTTGTGATTCTGATGGCGAAAATATGGATTTTTGGGTTCTCCCCTGGGGTGTGCCCGACGAAATCGAGTAATTTGGTGTTCTCCCTTGGGTACTTAGTGTCTAAGGGAAGATGAGCACTCCTGGGGGCATTAGATTAGGCAGTTCTGCCACAATGGACCTTCATCGTGTCAAGTTCCTGCTCAGCAGCAGTCGCCCATTTGACCGCACGCAGCTCTGTCGCCCAGGCTCCCATCACCTCGGCCACCCGGTCTTGGGACTCACGGTGGGTGGACTCTAGCTGGTGCCTAAGCTCGTCAACCTGCCACAACGCTATCGCTTCCTACTCCATTCGACCATGCTCCTCCCGAAGGAATCATGACTTATAGATCAACATCATCTCCAGATCCTGTGAGATAAGAAGCAGGCATGCTGAGACAACTATTAAAAGGCCAAGGAGTCAAAGGACAACACCAAAAAAACAAAGAGAACTTACCTCTGCAACACATGGTAGGTCGACTGTCACCGCCTGATGGACGAGCTCAACCCTCTCCAAGGTCTCCTTGAGCCTCGCCTTGGTAAGAGCGAGATCGGACTCCATTGATAGTCCTCTCTCCCCAAGCAGATGCCAGAGCTTCACCTCCTCCTCATCACGAAGGATGAATCGGGCCTTTCTTGGCTCGCCAGGGCAAGGCCACACCAGCTCGCGGGTCACCACCGACTCGCTGGAAGATTCAGCCATCACAGTATCATGCGACAACCGGATCATCACCAGCTCTTAGGATGGCGGGATGGCCAGCGGCTCCACCCTGGTATCTTCCTCGCCGGAGAAAGGGACGTCCACCACTAGGACTCCATGGCTCATCGGCAGATGCACTACTTCCGGCCAGGCCGTGGTTCCTCCCAACCCCTCCAACTCTCACTAGGCAGGCGAACCATGCGCTCCTCCACTAGGCGAGGCAGGGAGCCCGGTTTCCCTCCTCTCCACCATCGCAACTGTTGGGGGAGGCACTATGAGAGTCACCTCCAACTTGACCTCCGTCGTCACCACGGGGATCACTACCATCACAACCGCCACCGCTATCACTGTTCTCATGGTCGGCCAGGAGGACGCAACCCCTAGTAGGGAAGGTCGCACCACCGCTAACCAGCTTCCCCCACCGCTTGTCATGACCCGCTGTAGGCTGGGTCTCCACTCCTCTCGCATGGGAAGCAGAGAGATTCCTAGTCCCGCTAGCCCCTGGCCGCTGTCAAATAAGCGTAGGTTAGTCACACTAAAAAACTCAACTATGAGAACAAAAAGGAACATAAATGCATACCTAGATGAAAGCGACAGAGCCCTAAAGCCCCGATCGGCTGACGATGAGCCAACCGGACGAGGACCACTCATGGGTCACAACCCGCGCCCACTTGCATCGGCTGAGGGAGGGGCCAACCTGGCCGATTACCGATCAGCCTGCGAATGGTTGTGACCATCAGCCTGTGGCAAAACCACCATTGGGAGTCGTGCACACATGCCGACCCTGAAGATGTAGGGGAACGAACACGTCCTCCCGACCGACTGACGTGCTCCACCACACCCAGAGCAGAGAGCACGAAGCAGACAATGCCTCCGAAGGGCGCGACGACCGCACCCGATTCGTCTCTCATTCAAGGGCGGTGTCTTCACTCGCAACATGCTTCCTCGACTCAGGAACGTCGCTATGCGTCTCCACATCACGCCCGCTGTCGACAGACCCAGCCGTAGGCTCATGGTGCTCCACCGAGATCACAACAACGCCCCTAACTTCTTCGTCTTCAGAGGCACTTGTGTCATCACCCATCTCTGTGGGCTCCTCCAACTTGAGCTCTGTCTCCACGTCACTTTGGCTCTCACCCCCCCCCTCAGACCCGCTGGTTGATCTCCTTCTCCTTATCAAACTTCTTCCGGGCCTTTCGGTTTTCTTCTTCCTCTTGGCAAGTGCCGCCTCCCTCTGGGCAGCTTGCTGTGTTGTGCCTTTCAGCCCTCTTAGAAGATGCGACCGAGATTTATAGCCCATGAGTCCCTTCAAAATAGACAACCCAGAATCAATCAAAATATCAAAACAAGAAAAAAAGGTCATAAAAAAGGAGGGGCATACCAAATTGGACAGCTTCAATGCATGAAGGGCACCAGGCGTCCCTTCAAGGGAGTCTTTATTCCTCAACTGTAGCACCCGATTGAGACAACTCTAGACTTTATCCTTTGGCAACTCCTTCGACGACGCGCGATCGGAATCCATCGGGCCGGAGTATTCCCACATCGGTCGCGTTCTTTTCACCAATGGGGTGACCCAACGGTAGAAGAAGGTATGGAAGACCCACAACCCATCGAGGCCATGCTGCACAAGCCTCTGAAGCTCCGTCTCAATAACCTCCAACTTGTTCTGCCGACCGACGAGACCCCACAACCAGCTTTCCCTCCTCTCCGGCCTTTTTTCGGTGAACGTCAAGAATGGCGCTTTCACTGGGTTCCTGATGTAGAACCACTCACTATGCCACCCCCAGTTGGAGTCATAGGGGGAGTACGTAGGGTAGGGGACCGATGGCTTTGGTTTCTTCTGCAAGGCAAATCCCCCAACCGACATGATTCTGGGCGGCTTCCCCTCGGACAGGGCTCGCCCACTAAAGATTTACCAAAAGAGGTCCACGTATGGCTCCATCCCAAGGAAGGCCTCGTAGATAGTGACGAAGCTAGCGATGTGCAGTACCCCAGTCGAGTTAAGGTGTTGCAGCTCCGGGCCCCACTCGTTGAGGAGCCCACGCAAGAACCAGTGTGCGGGATACCCGAGTCCATGCTCATGGAAGGTGAGGAAGGAGACGACCTCGTCGGCCTAGGATTGCAGAACAACTTCCCCCAGCGTAGGAGCCCTCCAATGTGCCACCTCCTTCGACGGGAGTAGCCCCTTCTCGGCAAAGGCGGCCAGCACCTCCTCATCCATGTTGGAAGGCCTCTAGTTTGACATCACGCCTCGAATTCATGAATGGATCCATGGGTTCTCCTCTCCCTCGCTCTACCCTCCTCTCTCCTAGAAACTACCATGGCACATGAACAGACTTGGCAAAAGAGAGGAAGGGGGAACGACATTGGTTGAAGGAAGGCAAAAGAACAGGAGGAAAATCCTCTCCCTTCCCCCTATTTAATGCGGAAAAGCATGCGGCGGGACGTGCCCCTAGCTGATGGGACGTGCCCTATCCAACGAAACATCGCCCGGTTAGCGAGACATGACCTGGGCAGGGCCCACCACTACTACAACCTGGGCATAGGAAATAAGGCGCAACTGCACGCAAACGATCCTCCGCCTTCCCAGGTAGGATTTGGAAGGGCCTACCAATGAAATCTCCATCGAGGAGAGGCCAACGGGCCACCTAAGTTGATCAAACGGCTCGGGCGGCTGCCGAGAGACAGGCAAGGAGCAGCGGGATGCCTCATGCAGGTTACGCTGACCCTGTCACGAATGACGAACACAGATCCTTTTTGGACATATCCGATAGGAGCTCCCCAGACCCGTCACTCAAGCCATTGAGATAACCTTACCAAAACCCTTTTGTTTTCTAGTGCATAATCATTCATTCATCCATTCTCATGCATGCATTCATACATTCATCCCATACATCCAAGCATTGTATATGCAATTGTTGCATCACAATGCTTCGTGTTGCGTCACGAAGCGGTAGTCGCCTCATTCGATATGAGCGACAACCGACCAAGGTTCAAAGGCCGACCCGTAAAGGGCTCGAGGTTGCCTCACGTCAAACAGAGCCAGGGGACAAAATGCAGATGAGCCCCAGCGGCCCTCGCCTGATCTGCTCAGAAGCGGACAAGGTCATCTCAACCTTCTCATTCTATCCTGACCTTGAGCCATGTCCACAGAATCTCCATCAATGGGAGACCAGCGGGCCACCTGAGTCGGTCTCCGGAATGGCTTAGGCATCTATCGAGAGGCGGGTTAAGGAGCAGTGGAATGCCACATAAGGGCTATGCCGACCCCGTTACGAACGACGGACCCGGATTCCACTTGAACGTACCCGTTATTAAGCTCACCTAGCGCGTCACTCGAGCCATTGAGGCAAGCGACGTTAGCTCAACCCCTTCGGTTGCGGAAACCACGGACGGGGTAACGCACGAAACTAGACCGACCCCTCGACCGCACGCGACACTTTGGTTTGGCGCTCCGTCTCGCCCGACCCCTCGACCGCGCCCGACACTTGGGTTGGCACTCCGTCTCGTGTCGACCCCTCGGCTACGCCCGACACTTTGGGTTGGCGCTCTGTCTCGCCCGATGGCAACCCACGATCTTACGCCCACCAGGTGCGCTCGTAAAACAAGTGTAAACAACCCCTTCACGACTTCACAGAAGTCCTAAAAGGGTTTGGGGGCTCTTGTCGGGTTCATAAACCCAAGGTCCCTAATGGGCCCGCTTCGCAGCAAAAACTCAACCCAGTAAACGACGCAGCGACAACACGCGCCTCACAGGCCAACCCAGATACCTAATGACAGGTCAGGAGAACGATCCGGTCCATGACCGGAAGGCCTGGCCAAGGAGGGGACATAGTCCGACTCCGACCTCCTTTTTCGACCGGGGATACGACAAAGCTCTGCTTGTAGTTCTTCCCCGACCGACATGGTCGGGGCCAATTGGAAACAACCGACCGGGGACACCCGCTCAATAAGGGTCCGGGGATCAGGCAAAGTAGATAGAGTAAAGCGCTCAAGTCAAACCTCAACACCAAGGACCGTACCCTGTCATATCCTACGCACCTACAGGACGGTGACACCATGTCATACCAGATAGGCACTATGCAACCTTCCAGACGTGTCAAAACCCAAACAGTGTTGTGGGTGCCGTTGTTTATCGTACCCTGCTATGCCCTGTGCACCTGCAGGACGGTGCCATTAGGGAATGCCAGACGAACACGATAGAGTCTGTCATATACGTCTAGGCATAAACAGTATTGTGGACGCCAACAAACGTCTCGTACCTGACAGCATGGTCAACAAGATTAGGAAGCACACGTACGCACTCTCTCTCTTTCTCTCTGACTTGTAAGGCCATCCCCTTCACCTATAAAAGAGGATACGCTCTCTCTCAACTGAGAGACTCTCTCTGGCTCTAGACAATTTGAGCATTCGAACAGCTCCACAGTTCTAGAACCCAATAGATACACAGAGCATACGCTCCAATACTTAGCGCATGTTAGAGCACCCGTCACTCTTAGCCACATGGTTTAGAGTCCGACCGGGCCTCTAACACCCCCCTTCTCATTCCATACTTATTTGTAACCCCACAGCAAACTTCGAGCATCTGGGCTTAGGAATAAAGTCACCGACCGATTGAAACTGGACGTAGGGCATGTTACCTATACCAGTATAAATCCTGTGTCATTAAGTGCTAGGCCACATCCGATCATAACGCACGGCAAAATTATAAATATTTACTTGTTGATCACTTTTCGCACCAACAGCAACAATGGTCGGAGCGCCGCGAGTTTTGTTTGAGTTGTTGGAACAAGGGTTTTCTGAACAGCATAGCCTGACGCAAAAGAGGATGCCGCAGTTCCCTGTGCCATGTTGCTGAACTGTTGCTTAAGATCGATAACTGGACTGGTACGACGCTGGTCCTTTTTCCATGAAGTTTCTGGCACTGTTCCTTGTATTGAAAGATGACTCTGGTGCAACAGTTTGAGTGTGTCTGCAGTGTATAGAACCCAACAGCATGTCTTCAGCTTTACTCTGAACTTGATTTGCCATAACTGGCTGCTGATTCCCTAGCTCACTTTCGTTGCGCCAGTCCACTGGCTGAACATAACGATTATTGGCTGTTGCTAGTTCAGGTTGCTGATTGTGACCATTTGTTCTGAAACTACTGGTACCAGGCACAAAAGCCCGTACAGCTTCTGGAACAAAAGAAAAATGTGATGGGTTTCCAGATGGTTGTCTCTCTCCATCCGAAATCCTGCATGCGGACGGGGGATAGACCAGTCCTCCATGAAACAATTGTGGAAAAACTTTTGTACGTGTTCCCTGGAAGAACTGATCTTCAGCTTGAATTTGTTTACTGGAACATGGAGTTTCATTATTCAGACGTGTACACTGTATGCTGCTGGTCCCAAGTGTAACTGTTTTTCCCATAAGGCGCACTGTTGTTTCGGCATTGTGTTGGGTGTCCTGCCCAAAGTTCTGGCTTAGATAGTGGTTTCGCATCCCAAGTAGCTTCTGCTGTGGATTATGATGCCCCAAACATTCAGAGCAAAAGCATTCCATTGAAAGCTCTTGCTGTTTGGCGCATGGATACTTGTTGCTCGGAATTGTATAGTAATGATTTTTTGTTCTTTCAGAACTTGGCAACTGCCTGACATCCGTCCCATATGCCATTGGGGCTGTTGGAGTAAAACGAGGGTCTGCATGAAAAAAAAAGACTGATCTACTGCACAAATTTGTCGAGCATGATAGCTGGGTCTCAAATTGACATGATCCGTGCAGGTAATAGGATTGAAAACGGTTGGAGAAGCTGAGGGACGTGAGGAATTCTCCCCCAAACACTGCCTCCTAAAAATGTCAACAGAATTAGGGGTGTGTGAGACCCCACTAATAGGCCTTGGGCCAGTCTGATGATGGGTTGGGCCGTCGAACTACTGTAGCTCGGGTGTCGCACTGCAGCAGGAGGGTTTCCTGACACTGTAGCACGCGAAAACACTGTAGCTGCGGGGGGGGGGGGGGGGGTTTGGCAAACCAACCTAAAAACCCAGCTCTAGGGAAGCTAACGAACTTTGGTTCGAATATTTTGCGCGAAGCGAGGACGAAAGCGCAAGAGAGTTAATTAGCAGGCGTGGTCCATTCAATGTGTAGAGTGGATTTTAGCCGTATTCCTGAGCTGGGGCGTTACAAATGGTATCGGAGCCAACTCTCGCGCGGTTTCACGGACATATGGCTCGGGAGCTCGGACAGGTTACGCATGGCTCCTGTGAGAGCATGACACTTGGGCCGGGGAGCTGGGAATATGGACGTGGGCCAAGAGAGTCGATCCTAGACATTTGTCCCGTTTAGATAGGTTGTTCGGCCCTCGACGAGTATGTCAGAGTCCTTAAGGGTGGGTGTATGTGAGACCCCACTAATGGGCCTTGGGCCGGTCTGATGATGGGCTAGGCCATCGAACTGCTGTAGCTCGGGTGTCGGCACTGCAGCATGGAGGGTTTCCGGTACTGTAGCACGTGAAACACTGTAGCTGCGTGAGTTTAGTCCCACCTCAGAACCTTGGGGGGGGGGGGGGGGGGGGCAAACCAACTTAAAAACCCAGCTCCTGGGAAGCTAACGAACTAACGAACTTCGGTTCGAACCTTTTGCGCGAAGCGAGGACGAAAGCGTAAGAGAGTTAATTCGCAGGCGTGGTCCATTCAACGTGTAGAGTGGATCTTAGCCGTATTCTCAGGCTGGGGCGTTACAGGGTGCCACCAGGATGAACCTTGACGAATTCACCTCGTGAATTAATAGGAAGGCCGACATAGTCATCACGGTTGTGATTGTTCCTGCTTGCAGATATACAATCAGCGGCTTGTGCTGGTTTATTTGATCCTGTTGAGGAGCTTATGTTTCTCACCATATTACCAGATCTAAGAAGCTCAGAACTAACTTTGCTGAAGGCAACTGCCCTCTCCTGGAATGTGCTTCTGCTCCTATCATATAAACAAGAACCGGAAGGCTGTGACTATGGGCTCCTATCACCTGATATTGCCTTGGCTGCCAAACTAACAGGATTAAATGATGCTTGTGAAGTCATATGGTTCTGTTCTCCAAGGCACTCAACATCAAGACTTAAGCTATTGTCACCATTCAGATGAGAGTCCACACCTTTGAAGCTTTGACAAGGCACCTTACTAGATAAGCATGCCAAACTTGTGGAGTTCAAACAGTTACTGCCATGAGAAGTTTCTATGCAGTGGTTCAGATCCACTGAATTGCCCAGTATAGTGATATCTTTTGGTTTGGTAAGTGGGATTGTACGGCAAACACCAACTGGCACTAAATTTTCAGATAAAGAACTGGTAGTCTCAACAGTCCCTGATATAGCTTCTGCTTGTTGATAAACCAACTGTTGCTCATCTGTATTGCGGTGATCACAACCTTCCTGAGTGGGTTGCTGGAATGTCTGTACAGATTGTGGTTGCTTTGTATTATCTTCAGGTAGATGTGCAGTCCTTCTAAATTTGACAGTGCCATCAGAAAAGGTAACATGCTTTGATTTGCAAGAAGAATTCGATTTACACCTCATATCTGTGGTATTCAGTACTGTGCTAAAACCTGCTTTTGACTGGTTTTTACAAATGCTTTGAGCTTGAACACTGTTTGTCATATCCTTTTTGTGTCTTTCCAAAACTGACTTTCTGTTTCCCTTCTTACTTTTCTTGTCCAGTAAGACTGAGACCTCTTGCTTTTCCTTTTTCTTGGAAGAACAATTCTTGGGCTCCCTCCTTTTTATGGAATGCTGAACTGACTTAGAAATGCTAATTGAGGTGACCTTTACCCCGCTGTTTTTCTCCTGAAATGAGGAAAAAAGCAAATGCATCACATCTCCTGAGGTATATAACGAACATCTGTAGACATTTTCTGCTCCCTATTGTATTTCAAGGTATTATTTGAACCTATCAAGAAAGTGGGAGGTGAGAGGCTTCTATTACTTTCACCACTCTATATACCTGCATTGCTTGGGAACATTACAAGTATTTTGTAGACAGTAAGTATTCACAGTCAGTCAACCAAACTATGACAACTCCATAACAAACAAACAAAAACACTATTTTAGTCAATCCGCACTCTGCAAATCTTACGCAAAAGCAAGTGTACCTATAACAATTCAGCTGGCATCGATATCACATAGGAATAGAAACTACTAATAAAGTAACTTTGAATAAAACAATCTAAGTATCCAACTCAAACAACATGAAAACAAGAACGATAAGGGGCATTAGACACGTGAGGCCAGTAGACACCATGGATGAAAACTAAAGGGAAAACGTGACAAGTAACCAGACATTCGAACAACAGCTAGAAGGTGGTGAGAAATTTTTCTCACACCTTAGTCATTCACAACAAATAATATGGAAACAGTCAATAAGCTAGTTGTAAGTTTTAGTTACAACTGATTGCTATGCATCCAAATTATATGCCGGCAATATTTATGTCATCTGATAAACCTTCTATCTAATGATCAAGGCAAAGCACACCTGAAAATTTTGTCTGGTCAGAAATTACCCAAAAGCAGGAATAATGGATGAACACAATATTAGGGGGAAAAGAAGAATAGTGTAAAGAGAAAATCCACAGCAAACTTTAAGTTTGAATCCTCGAGCCTCAGTAAGAGGTTCCCATCAAGTGATTATTCGTGGATCTATTTTCTACTGTTTGTTGCGCAATGACTATTCTCATGGCTACCGTATATCCCTAATTACATAGTGCTCCACTAGTAGCAGAATACGAACTCTCAACTCTCAAGGAGTTGGCGATCTGTGCGTATGGTCAGCTGAACAATAAGATCCACTTGTAGCGTACAAGCTCAGGCAGACCTGTACATGCCGGAGAATACAAACATTCTACTGTGCCCGACAAAATCGTAATACCAGAAATGGAAAGCAAATCGACGGTCGATGCAATGCAATGCGCTACCTTTTCTCTTACATCGATCCCGGGCCCGGCCGGAACCTTTTTCTTCTTCTTGGTCTTAACACTGACAGCGAGCACTAGCTTTCCCTTGTCCTTCTCCGCCTTCCTCTTGGCAGCCTTCTTCCCCTTCCCAGACCCCTGCTGGCCGCCGCCTCGGCCTCGGGGCACCCGCGGCACGGCGGCGAAGAGCTCGGCGACGGAGCGCTTGCGGCGCTTGGCCGCCATCCTCCTCTCCACCTCCACCTCCTCCTCCTCGTCCTGCCACCACAGGAACCGCCACACCTCCACGGGCGGCAGCGGCGCCGCGTCCCCGCCGAAGGGCCAGCTCCCGCCACCCTCCGCCCGCGCCCGCGTACTCCCTGCGTCGCAGCGACAAAAATGAAACAGTGGCACGAGATGAGCAGCAGCAGCAGCATTGGCGCAAACAATGTGGTACAGTAGTAGAGGGCTGGCCGGGCCACCAGCGCAATACAGTACCGGATGGAGAACGCCGCGCCGGCGGCCGCCATCCCCGGCGGCGCGCGGGGCGAGGGGTGAGGTGAGTGGGCTTAACTTGCCCTTATCGCTTGGCTGCCGAGAGTATTGGCTGATTTGTCGTGAGCTGTTCCTTGACTGAAAAAGTACAACTTACGCGGATTTCCCGTGTCGCTGCGCCGATGGCGGGACGGACTGACTGACTGACTGAGGAGCGCAGAGTGCGTCGTGTGGACCTGCGGGTTTTCGCAGTGCGGCAGTGGTCCTTTCCCTCAGTCGGTTCGGTAGACTGGTTCGTATTGTTGTTGGTTCGTGAAGAAGTACTGCTGGTTGGTTTGTGTGAAAGAAAAATACTGTTCCGGCTGAAAATTTACGATCGTTTACGACAAGCCACAGCCAAACGAACAGGCTGACTGTTCGGGTGCGGAAGCGTCACGCGCTCAATGAGTGCTACAGGGATAGTACAGTGCAGTGCGACGGGCTGACTGGCACCCCGTTCGATTGGCTGGCTCGTATTGTTGCTGGTTCATGAAGAAGTACTTGCTGGTTTGTGTGAGAGAAAAATACTATTTCAACTGAAAATTTACTATCGTTTACGATAGGCCACAGCCGCCAGGGCTGCCGAATTTTTTACTTTTTAGCCCTTTTTCGAAAGTTTCTCACAAATAAACTCCCGGCGAAAAGAATTCAAAAAATAGACCCTAGCTCGGCGCCATCGATGCTGGCGCCGAGCTCGGCGCCAGCATCCCTGGCGTCGAGCCCCTAGACTCGACGCGAACGTGGCGGCAGGCATCTCGGCGCCGGCCACTCTGGCGCTGAGCTCCGTGCAAAAGCTGGCTGGGCATGGGGAGGCCGAGGGGCAGCAGCGCTGGCGACAGAGCTTCGCTTGGCGGCGTGGAGGAGGGAGTCCAGCAGCGCTGGTAGCAACGGCGTTCATGGCGGCTGCATGGTGCCGTCTTGTGGAAGCAGGAGAGGGAAGGGGAAGGGAGAGGGAGAGAGTGGAGAGGGCAGGGTGCCGATCCTGGACTTGAGCACGGCAAGGAGGTGAGCTGGCGGCCATGCAAGCAGCGATGGCGCCACGCGACCCGCAGCACCTGCGAGCACGGTCGGCAAAGTTCAAATACCGAAGAAACCAATACTACCGCAAAAATACGACTGAAACACAAACTTCGGCTCCTTCAAACTCTCAAACCGACGCGAATTAGCGAAAACTTCACTAATATAAGTTTCAGAGCTACATGAGGTCTCCAACTTTGCTTATATGAAGTTGAGCTGGTTAGGCCTGGTTTGGGAGATACAAGGTTCCAAAGTGGGGTACACGAAAACTCAAACACGAATTTCAGTCATCCCAGACTTAGCCGATTTTCGAGGTTTCAAAACAGCACTGAGTTCAATCTTTGGGCCTCGGTTTGACTTGCTTCAAAGCTGATCTAGCTCTTGATAATTAAACAAAGTTTGTTCTACATAAGATTAGCTATAACTTTTATTTAGGTTCCACTGCCGTGCAAATACTCTAAGACACAGTTCAAACCAAGTCAAAGTAGCATCACGATAAAGCTTAAATTATCCTTTTTGATCTATTGAAGCATTTTCTAGCCACTTGCTCAACATGAACTTTTCATAACTTTTGTTGTAGAGTTCCTCTAGAGTCATTTGGGCAAGGTTGCAAGATTCATTTAATGACCAATGTTTCCATTCACTTAACAGGGCAATTCCAACAAAGATGTAACTTATCATTTCAATCAAGCAGTCACATGAAATGATAAGTTACATCTTTGTTGGAATTTCCCTGTTAAGTGAATGAAAACATTGGTCATTAAATGAACCTTGCAACCTTGCCCAAATGACTCTAGAGGAACTCTACAACAAAAGTTATGAAAAGTTCATGTTGAGCAAGTGGCCAGAAAATGCTTCAATAGATCAAAAAGGATAATTTAAGCTTTATCGTGATGCTACTTTGACTTGGTTTGAACTGTGTCTTAGATTATTTGCATGGCAGTGGAACCTAAATAAAAGTTGTAGCTAATCTTATGTAGAACAAACTTTGTTTAATGATCAAGAGCTAGATCAGCTTTGAAGCAAGAAAAACCGAGGCCCAAAGATTGAACTCAGTGCTGTTTTGAAACCTCGAAAATCGGCTAAGTCTGGGATGACTGAAATTCGTGTTTGAGTTTTCGTGTACCCCACTTTGGAACCTTGTATCTCCCAAACCAGGCCTAACCAGCTCAACTTCATATAAGCAAAGTTGGAGACCTCATATAGCTCTGAAACTTATATTAGTGAAGTTTTTGCTAATTCGCGTCGGTTTGAGAGTTTGAGGGAGTCAAAGTTTGTGTTTTAGTCGTATTTTTGCGGTAGTATTGGTTTCTTCGGTATTTGAACTTTGCCGACCGTGCTCGCAGGTGCTGCAGGTCGCGTGGCGCCATCGCTGCTTGCATGGCCACCAGCTCACCTCCTTGCCGTCCTCAAGTCCAGGACCGGCACCCTGCCCTCTCCACTCTCTCCCTCTGCCTTCCCCTTCCCTCTCCTGCTTCCACAAGATGGCACCATGCAGCCGCCATGAACACCGTTGCTGCCAGCGTTGCTAGACTCCCTCCTCTACGCCGCCGAGCGAAGCGCTGTTGCCCCTCGGCCTCCCCATGCCCAGCTAGCTTTTGCACGGAGCTCGACGCTAGAGTCGCCGGCGTCGAGATGCCTGCCGCCACGTTCGCGTCGAGTCTAGGGGCTCAGCGCCAGGGACGCTGGCGCCGGCGCCAGCATCGATGGCTCCGAGCTAGGGTCCATTTTCTGAATTCTTTCCGCCAAGAGTCTATTTGTGAGAAACTTTCGAAAAAAGGGCTAAAAAGTAAAAAATTCGGCCAGGGCTGATCGGCTGAGACTGGGAGTGGGGTAGGCACCTGGCGGACAGTGGACCTGCCGGCTGCCGCTGCCTGCCGGGCCGAGAGCGCCAGGCAAGCGCCCCTGCTTCCGCAAGGCTTTTCAGAAATTAATTAAAAAAAAGTTAAGGCTATGCTTAAATTTAGGGGCTAAAGTTTAGGATATTATATCAGGTGTTACATAGGTAGGAGTGTTCGGATAGTAATAATAAAATAAATTACACAAGTCCTTAGTAGTCTGCGAGACGAATTTATTAAACCTAACTAATCCGTCATTAGCGCATGTTAGTGTAACACCATATTTGTCAAATTATGGACTAATTAGGTTTAAAAAATTCATCTCTCAAAGTAGTCGCAATCTGTGCAATTAGTTATTTTTTAGTCTATATTTAATACTTTATGCATGTGTTCAAACACACGATGTGATAGAGACTAAACTTTAGGGGAGGAAATAAACAAGGCCTAAGCTTTTCAAAAACTGATGATTTTTATTCTTGTTGATTAACTTTTCAAATCCAAATAAAAAAAGGTTATCTAGTAGATAACGCTTGGGTAGTAATTATTTTGTTTCAAAAATATTGTAGTAAGTGGAATAAAGTCACGTAATCACAATTCACATGTTGGCCAAAATCACATGCATCAGTTTGCCAAAACAAATCATTCAAACCATGACATTGGAGTAGTAATTTTATGCTTTGCAACATTAACCAGCGAGAAAGTAACAAATCAATTACTAATAATTTCTCATTTCCTTCATCTTGATTTGTTTTGCAAAAATAACTAAAGCAAATCAGTCTTTTTTTTTCAGAAGCAAATCGGTCCTTTTTCTCTCCCTATCCGTATCTTGGGCCAAACCTAGTCTACGCTAGCCTCCCTCCTTTCTCTATCGCCCAGCCAGGCCCAGACAGGCTCCTTCTCTCTCACGCACACAAAAAAAAAGTAACGCATTATTAGAGCAGGTTCAATAACATATACCCAAGCCAAATTAGTAAGAGACTATTACAGTAGATAAGCCATACAACAAACTAGTCTCTTAGTATCTTATACATTTTTTTTATTTGGTGTGCTTCGTAGTTTGTTTCGGTAAAGTATCGACGCTACGAAACAAGGCTATAGAAGTAGAGAAACGACCTTTGATCTCATCTCAAAATTTAGTATTAGTCCCGGTATTTTTTACGTCCGGAACTAGAGATATCTTTAGTCCCGGTTTGTAGCTCCAACCAAGACTAAAGGACCCTACCCAATGGCTACTGCAGCAGGCTTTTCCTGCAGGGGACCTTTAGTCCCGGTTGGAGCTACCAACCGGGACTAAATGTTAACTTTTACTCCCGGTTGGTTCCTCCAACCGGGAGTAAAAGTCTACTCCTGGCTGGAGGCTTTGTCCGGGACTAGGAAGGGACCTTTAGTCCCGGTTTCTATCTCCAACCGGGACTAAAGGTCCCTCCTATATAGCCCTTGTTCCTCTCCGAGCCTGAGCCACTTCGAGCTCAGTGTTCTTGCTTCATCGTCGGCCTCTCTTCTTCCTCATCACCGGTGTATCACAAGATTTCTTCCATTCCTCCATCGATTCTTTGGTTCTGAAGGTTACCAACTTTATACTCTTATGTTTCATCAGTAGCTTATTTCATTTTGTGGACTAGATATATATGTGGGTTTTTTTATGTTAGATTTTTTTTATTTGTAAGCCAATTAAGCTCAAAATCACTTTAAAGTTTGCGTATTTGGATGAAGGAAGGTTAAAGTAGTTATTCAAAACTAGTATTGAGTCTTCAATTCTAGCATGCATAGCACACTTCATGGTTTGGAGATATAGATAATTTTAGAGTTTTTTTAATTTTATTTGTTTATAAAATGAGAAATTTATATTATATTAAAAATGAGTATAGAGAGTAGATGACAACTGCTTTCGAGTCCTCGGCCTCTCATTGGGTTCCAAAGCGACTAAGGCCGGACCTTCCTCTCATTGCATGCGGCAAGTGTGAGGAGAAGATTGTGATATTCGAGTCCTCGGCCTCTCATTGGGTTCCAAAGCGACTAAGGCCGGACCTTCCTCTCATTGCATGCGGCAAGTGTGAGGAGAAGATTATGATGGGGTATCGGGTGAGTAAGGAGTGTCCCAACAAGGGTCGTATCTTCTACAAGTGTCCGGATCGCAATGTGAGTTATTTTATCGCATTTGATGATTATGGTTAATTTATACTTATTTTCATGATGATTGTGATTAAAGTTCTAATTTTTTGTTTTAATTTCAGTGGGATGGCACTGGATGTTCAGGCTGGTACTAGGAGGAAGAGTATGTTGAACACGTGCAAAACTCTCTTGCACAGGGGGGAAGCTGAAGAAGAGGTAGTGGCAGAAGATGAGCCCGCTGATGATCTTGGTCAGGCCATTTGTGACGCACAAAGAGAATGCGAAAGTGAAAAGGAGAAGATCAAGTTCGAGCGCATGCTAGAGGATCACAAGAAATTGCTATACCCAACTTGTGATGCAGGACAGAAAAAAGATGGGTACCACACTGGAATTGCTGTAATGGAAGGCAAAGAATGGTGTATCTGACAAGGGATTTGGGGAGTTACTAAAAATCCAAAAGAAGATGCTTCCAAAGGATAATGAATTGCCCGCCACTACTTATGAAGCAAAACAGGTAGTCTGCCCTTTAGGATTAGAAATCCAGAAGATACATGCATGTCCTAATGACTGCATCCTCTACCATGGCGAGGAGTATGAGAAGTTAGATGCATGCCCGGTATGTCATGCATTGCGGTATAAGATCAGGCGAGATGATCCTGGTGATGTCGAGGGCGAACGTCACACGAAGAAAATCCCTGCCAAGATTATATGGTATGCTCCTATAATACCACGCTTGAAACGTCTGTTCAGAAACAAAGACCATGCAAAGTTATTGCGATGGCACAAAGAAGACCGTAAGGTAGACAATATGTTGAGACACCCTGCTGATGGGTCCCAGTGGAGAGCAATCGATAGAGAATTTCTGGAGTTTGCAAATGACGCAAGAAACTTAAGGTTTGCTTTAAGTACGGATGGTATGAATCCTTTCGGGGAGCAGAGCAGTAGTCATAGCACTTGGCCTGTTACTCTATGTATCTACAACCTACCTCCCTGGTTATGCATGAAGCGTAAGTTTATTATGATGCCAGTGCTCATCCAAGGTCCAAGGCAACCTAGCAACGACATCAATGTGTACCTGAGGCCACTAGTTGAAGAACTTCTATTTTTGTGGAACAGACC